>NC_084558.2:31565827-31865827 GCF_033978685.3 Nerophis lumbriciformis | reverse complement strand
TCCCTGCTCTTTTTTTATAAAATCCCCTGAAGAGCAAGGAAACCTGCGAAACAGGCTTGTAGGGAGGAAATAGCCTCTGTGTTTTTTCCTGACCTAACGTATATATATACATACATATATATATATATATATATATATATATATATCATCATAGGCATCCGTCCGTCAGTAGTGACGATGGGTTGCGCCTGGGGGAGTTCATTCTTTCTTGCAGCGGCGGCTGTGGCTGTACAGCCCCACTCTGGAGTGACAGTCTCTGGTGCAGTTGGCGCAGACGTATGTGGAGGGTTCTGACACAGGAGCATGTCCCGCGTCACGGAGTTTCCGCTTTTGTCTCCTCGCCTGCAACAAGGAGATGTGCTTCTCCTCGGCACGGCGGGTTCCTGTAGCAACAGTGTGCCTCCAAACGTCGCGGTCTTTTGCAGCTTCCTCCCAGTTGTTGTGGTCGATGCCTGCCTGTTTCATGTCACGTTTGCACACGTCCTTGAAACGCAGTCGGGGGCGACCAAGGGGTCTGGAGCCTGTTGACAGTTCGCCGTACAGGACAGCTCTGGGGAGCCGGCTGGGGTCCATCCTGTGGACATGGCCAAGCCATCTGAGGCGGCGTTGGCTGAGCATGGTGAACAGGCTGGTGGAGTGAGCACGATCTAGGACTTCCATGTTGGGAACTTTGTCCTGCCATGAGATTCCCAGGATGCGGCGAAGACAGCGCAGGTGGAAGCTGTTTAGCTGTTTCTCATGTCTGGTGTAGGTGGTCCAGGCCTCGCTGCCATACATCAGTGTGCTAATGCCGCAGGCTTGATAGACCTGGAGTTTAGTGCGTGTGGATAGCTGGTTGTTCGACCATACTCTTTTGGACAGCCTGGCCATCACTGTGGCGGCTCTCGCAAGACGGGTGGCACGTTCTGTGTCGAGTGACAAGTCACTGGAGATTGCGGATCCAAGGTATGTAAAGGTGTTGACACATTCCAGAGTCTGATTGTCGACGGAGATGGAGAGTGGAGTTTCAGCATCTTGGCCCATGACATTGGTCTTCTTTAGGCTGATGGTGAGACCAAACTCTTTACAGGCAGATGAAAGCCTGTCCATCAGCCTCTGGAGCCCAGACTCGGTGTGGGATACTAGAGCTGCATCATCAGCAAAAAGCATTTCTCTCAGGAGGACACTGGTCACCTTGGTCTTGGAGCGCAAACGGGCAAGGTTGAAAAGTTTCCCATCAGCTCTCGTGTGTAGGGAGACACCTTCAGAACATGTGCCGAAAGCAGTAGACAGAACGAGGGAGAAGAAAATTCCAAAGAGGGTTGGTGCAAGAACGCAGCCCTGTTTTACGCCGCTGTGGATTGGAAAGGCCTCTGATGTTCCTCCTTCCCAACAGACGGAACCCTGTGTGTTTTCGTGGAATGATCTTATGAAGGCAAGGAGTTTTGGGGGGCAGCCGATCTTTGCAAGCATCTTAAAGAGACCATCTCTGCTGACAAGGTCAAATGCTTTAGTGAGATCAACAAAGGCGAGATACAAGGGTCTCCTCTGTTCCCGGCACTTCTCCTGCAGCTGCCGAAGGGTGAAAATCATGTCCACTGTGGATCTTGCTGCCCTAAAGCCACATTGTGACTCAGGGTAGACACGTTCTGCAAGGAGGTGGAGTCTAGCAAGGGCGACACGAGCAAAGACTTTCCCCACGATGTTAAGCAGGGAGATGCCGCGGTAATTATTACAGTCACTACGGTCTCCCTTGTTCTTGTACAGTGTGACAATCTTAGAGTCACGCAGATCCTGGGGGACGGCTCCATCATTCCAACAGAGGCAGAGGAGATCGTGAAGGTGCGGCAGTAAGGAAGGTTTCCCAAGTTTTATGACATCAGGTGTTATCCCGTCAGCACCTGGGGCCTTGCCGCATGCGAGGTTATCAATAGTTTTGCTGAGCTCTTCCTGCGTGGGTTCCTTGTCAAGCTCCTTCATAACAGGCAGGTTTGCAACTCCATTCAGACCCTCCTCTGACACAATACTCTCAGTGGCATATAACTCCGTGTAGTGTTCGGCCCATCTTCCCATCTGCTTGTTGCGGTCGGTGATGACTTCACCAGACTTGGCTTTCAGTGGTGCTGTTTTCTTGATGGACGGGCCAGTTGCTTGTTTTATCCCCTCATACATGCTCCTGATATCTCCCGTGTCCGAGGCCCTTTGTATGTTTGAGGAGAGCTCAAGCCAGTAGTTGTTGGCACAGCTACGTGCCATTCGCTGGGCTTCGCTCTTGGCCTTTCTCAAGGCGTCAAGGTTCCTCTGTGAGGGGTTTCCCTTGTGCTTGAGGAAAGCGGTACGCTTTGCCTCTATAACTGGCTCCATCACTGCAGCACTAGCCTCAAACCAGTCTGCATTTCTTCTCGTTCTCTTCCCATATGTTGCAATGGCTTGGTCGTAGATGGTATCACGCAAGCATTTCCATTTGTCCACAGCACTTTGCCTGATTGATGGTCCACAGAGTGCTTGGTCAAGGGAGGTAAGGAAGCGTTGTGTGACAGCCGGGTTGGTATAACGACTGGCATTGATGCGTGGACGGGCCTTCTGCTTGGTGTGATAGATCTGTTTTGGTCGTAGCTTGACCTTGCTGAGGACTAGTGAATGGTCCGTGTCGCAGTCAGCACTGTGAAACGTCCTTGTGAGAAGCACGCTGTTAAGGGCCTCTCGCCTCGTGATGATGAGGTCGAGCTGGTGCCAATGTTTAGATCTGGGGTGTCTCCAGGATACCCGGTGCAGAGGCTTAGTCTGGAAGAAGGTGTTCGTGTTGCAGAGCTTGTGGTAGCAGCACAGCTCTAGCAGACGTTGTCCATTTTCGTTCATGCTCCCCACTCCAAAGTGGCCAAGGCAGTCTGGCCAGGATTTGTGGTCAGCACCTACCCTGGCATTGAAGTCTCCCAGAAGGAGCAGATGCTCATTTTTCGGGATGGTGCTGACAGCCGTGTCGAGCTCCTCATAGAACTTGTCTTTTGACTCTGGTGGTGAGCAGAGGGTCGGGGCATAAGCACACAACAGGTTTGCTGGTCCACTGCTGGTAGAAAGGCGGATTACAAGGATCCGCTCAGAGCCTTCTGTCGGTGGGTCCATCATGGGAAGCAGAGTGTTTTTCACTGCAAATCCCACACCATAATCCCGGGTTTCCGCCGCACTCTTTCCCTGCCAGAAGAAAGTATAGTGTTTTTCCTTCAGCGAGCCAAAGTCAGCAAGACGTGTCTCTTGGAGCGCAGCAATGTCGACATTAAGTCGGTGGAGCTCACGATCAATGATAGCGGTCTTGCGCGAGTCGCTAATGAGATCAAGGCTGTCCAAGAGCCCTGTGCGCATTGTTCTGACATTCCAGCTTGATACTCGAAGAGCTGGTATCTTCGTTTTCTTTCTCTCAGTTTTCGCTTTTTTTCTGATCATCTTTGGTGCAATTGTTGACGTATGCTAGCCGTGCTTTACCCTATTCCCCGCCAGGGGAATAGGGTAAAGCACGGCTAGCATACGTGCTAGCCGTAGGATATTTTGGACACTGTGGATTGTCGTGTCCACCGGAACAAAGAGGAAAAGAACCATCCTTGAAAATCCGGGGGAGAAGGTGTAAATCTCGCGCCAGGCCGTACCCATATCCGCAGCAGGTCTCCAAGGTGAACAGCCTCTGGCATGTTAGAATAAGAATGATTGCAAAATTGGACTTTCCCACATTTGTGTCTTAATTTTAATTAAGACACAAATTTTGATTGACCAGTTTGATTGGCACAGTTGCCAATCAAACTGGTTTCCTGTAAGGTCGGCCGCCGCCTCCTTCCTGAAGCTTCTTTTTTGGAACTACCTCAGGTTGAAAAATGGTCCCAAGAAGAATGTTGTCGATTTTTTTTTTTTTGGAAGAAGTACAACCTCACTGTGGCCGTCAAGACGCTGAAGGAAGACACCATGGAGGTGGAGGAGTTCCTTAAGGAGGCGGCTGTGATGAAAGAAATCAAACATCTCAACAATCAGCAATCCGACACATATGTAGGATTAACCGAGGGAGAATTCAAAACCAGATGGAACAATCACAAGGCTTCTTTCAGGAACCAAAACCTGCGAAATACCACAGAACTCAGCAAACACATTTGGGACCTCAAAGACAATAATGTTGAATATTCAATAACATGGCAAATTCTTGCATCCAGCACACCTTACAATAGTGGTAATAAAAGATGCAACCTATGCTTGAAAGAGAAACTGTTTATTATTTACCGTCCAGACCTGTCATCCCTCAACAAGCGCAGCGAAATTGTAACAGCATGCCGCCATAGACGGAAACACCTCCTAGGTAACACATGAGCCAATCACCACGCCCCTACGCCAGCCTGTACCCACCCACTCTGTGCCCTATATAAACCATGGTATGCGAATGCTCCCATTAAAATCTCCTGATGATTGAGGGTACCCCCCCTCATGAAACAGGCCTGTAGAGATGAAATAGTCTTGTGATTTTTTTCCCACACATACATATATATATATATATATATATATATATATATGTATATATATATATATATATATATATATATATATATATATATATATATATATATATACATATATATATATATATATATATATATATAATGTGTGTGTATAAAATATATATATTCAGTATTTATATATACATATATATACTCTCTCTCTCTCTCTCTCTCTCTCTCTCTCTCTCTCTCTCTCTCTCTCTCTCTCTCTCTCTCTCTCTCTATATATATATATATATATATGTATGTATATATATATATATATATATATATATATATATATATATATATATATATATATATATATATATATATATATATATATATATATATATATATATATATATATATATATATACTGTCCAGGGTGTACCCCGCCTACCGCCTGAATGCAGCTGAGATAGGCTCCAGCGCCCCCCGCTGGGAATAAGCGGTAGAAAAATGGATGGATGGATACACACACATATATATATATATATATACATATATATATATATATATATATATATATATATATATATATATATATATATATATATATATATATATATATATATATATATATATATATATAATGTGTGTGTATAAAATATATATATTCAGTATTTATATATACATATATATACTCTCTCTCTCTCTCTCTCTCTCTCTCTCTCTCTCTCTCTCTCTCTCTCTCTCTCTCTCTCTCTCTCTATATATATATATATATATATATATGTATGTATATATATATATATATATATATATATATATATATATATATATATATATATATATATATATATATATATATATATATATATATATATATATACTGTCCAGGGTGTACCCCGCCTACCGCCTGAATGCAGCTGAGATAGGCTCCAGCGCCCCCCGCTGGGAATAAGCGGTAGAAAAATGGATGGATGGATACACACACATATATATATATATATATATATATATATATATATATATATATATATATATATATATATATATATATTTATATATTTATACACACATAAATGTATAATAATATTTTTAGTTAAATAATTTTTTTAATGTACATTTTATTGTATATATGAATGTATGTTATATGTCTTTTAGACTTTAGGGACATCCTTTATTACAAATTACTTTATTACATATTATATACCTTATATACATAGAGGAGCTGCACAATTTATGAGTTCCATTCTTAAGATGCAGTGTCGATATTTCGTGTAAATCTGAGTTTATACCTAAATTATACCTACATCACTACACTGTACACAAAACATATTAGGAAATACAGAAATAATGATATTAAATCCATCAATTTTCTACCGCTTATTGCCTTCGGGATCGCGGGGGGCGCTGGAGCCTATCACAGCTACAATCGGGCGGAAGGCGGCGTACACCCTGGACAAGTCGCCACCTTAAATATAATATTTAAACGAAACAGTAACTAAAAAAAGAAAGGACAACTTCTTACCAATTCTGGCCAAAGTTAGTTGCCGTTCATGGGCTTTTGACCTTGTCTATTTTAACATGCATGGTGATGTTTTTTCTTTTCTTTGGCACACTGCCATCAGAAGAGTCTGCCTTAGTTTGGGAGACATGATGAAGGCAAAACGTTTAGAAAAAGAACTAAAGCGGCTTTGTCATTCCAGTGTTTTTTATACACAATGATATTTGTGTCACCATGAAGTGTGCTTGTTGTTGTTCCTCCACAGTATGAAACTACGGACAAACATCTCTCTCCAGATGGACAATACGTCCCCAGAATCATCTTTGTTGGTAAGCGCTAACGATAGCATGCAGTAACATTTGAATGATCACTTCAAGTGTTTGAGCTACAGGAATCAGAGGCTTACTAAAAGGTGTCCAAACTTTCCCCCTGGACCAGAAAAAACTTACACTCAGATTTTCTTTATTATTATTTTATTTTTTTATTTTTTATTAAACACAATTAAACCAATTCAGTGTGGGTCAATATGGATTGTATTGATGTACACATTTTTCCATCGTAGTTTGCCACATTGATTGTCACAGTTTTTCTTTCCTGCTTTATCAAAGTGCTGGCACTCACAACTTTTTTTGGCCCCATGGTGGATTATTTTAAAATCCACTGTCTCCACACTGAAACACACTCACGACAAATACACAACACATAATAAATATAATGCATTTTTAATAGTAAGTTACTGACTTTTAGTTTGACTAAAGGTTTTTCCTCCGTACCCTTCAGACCCTACCTTGACGGTGAGAGCTGACATTACTGGTCGCTATGGCAACCGCATGTACGCTTACGAACCAAATGACATCAAACTCTGTAAGATGACACCTCACCACTGCAGTATATTGTCAGGTATACACGAGCAGCACTGAATGTTTCAATAATTGATCTGCTCTTTCAGTGGCGAGCAACATGGAGTTGGCCAAGAAACTCCTCAAGTCTGAGCTGTGAGCGGCAGACAACGTGTTCCTCCTGAGACGCATCAACAATTTCATGTTGTAAAAACCAAGCACTGGGAAGTTACTTTCATTGTAATCATCTTATTTCTTATTATGATGTTGTCTTTGAAATAAATTTGATTATGAAAGAGTTTTTAGTTCCAATTTGATATGACGGTACAGCATCCATCCATCCATTTTCTACCGCTTATTCCCTTTGTGGTCGCGGGGGGCGCTGGAGCCTATCTTAGCTACAATCGGGCGGAAGGCGGGGTACACCCTGGACAAGTCGCCACCTCATCGCAGGGCCAACACAGATAGACAGACAACATTCACACTCACATTCACACACTAGGGCCAATTTAGTGTTGCCAATCAACCTATCCCCAAGTGCATGTATTATGAACAAATTCAATGTAAAGTAGCCAGAATATGAGTTCAGTAATGACGTCATTTCTCATTATTCACTTAAATATGATTATTAATCTGTAAAATTTCCCTGTATTTTACAGTGTAGGTAGCTGGATTATCATCAGTGGATATTAATAATCTAACAATGCATTATCATTATTATATTATTGGAGGGGTCCTTGAACGCACCACAGTTATGTGCTATGAGATGACACATTTTTAAACATAACTTATTGCTGCAACTAATTGATTTTTATATTTCTTCTATCGTTTCATCCCAAAATATTGACGCTGTGTATGAATGCGTAAACGTGAGCTTTGATGTTGTTATGACATCTGTGTTGCATGGACAGTGAAATGTTCAATGCTTGCTTTGCCGCTGCCAGGGGGAATGAACCATTTTGTTATATATACACATATACTGTATATTGTAGCCCTTATTGTCACTCTACTATTCATAAAAACATACATTTTGGACAAAATATTTATTATATCATAGCCAGCGGGCCACCAGTGCAAACCCTGCACTCGGCTAATTGTAGGAAAATATGGTAATCATAATGTCCCGTCCTAAATAAAAAAAACAGTAAACTGTGTGATGTCCAACTATATTTCCTAGGGGTGTGGGAAAAAAATCGATTTGAATTCGAATCGCGATTCTCATGTTGTGTGATTCAGAATCGATTCTCATTTAAAAAAAAACATTTTATTATTTTATTATTTGAATTTGAATTTTATTTTTTATTTTTTTAATTAATCAATCCAACAAAAAAATACACAGCAATACCATAACAATGCAATCCAATTCCAAAACCAAACCCCACCCAGCAACACTCAGAACTGCAATAAAAGGGCAATTGAGAGGAGACACAAACACGACACAGAACAAACCAAAAGTAGTGAAACAAAAATGAATATTATCAACAACAGTATCAATATTAGTTACAATTTCAACATAGCAGTGATTAAAAATCCCTCATTGACATTATCATTAGACATTTATAAAAAAAAAAAGAACAATAGTGTCACAGTGGCTTACACTTGCATCGCATCTCATAAGCTTGACAACACACTGTGTCCAATATTTTCACAAAGTTAAAATAAGTCATATTTTTGGTTCATTTAATAGTTAAAACAAATTTACATTATTGCAATAAGTTGATAAAACATTGTCCTTTAAAATTATAAAAGCTTTTTACAAAAATATACTACTCTGCTTCCATGTAAGCAGAAAGTGGTAGATTCTGCTGAAATCCTATGTATTGAATGAATAGAGAATCCTTTTGAATGGGGAAAAAAAAATCGTTTTTGAATCGAGAATCATGTTGAATTGAAAAAAAAATCGATTTTGAATCAAATCGTGACTCCAAGAATCGATATTGAATCGAATCGTGGGACACCCAAAGATTCACAGCCCTAATATTTCCCATTAGGGATGGGCAGAGGTGGTTCTGGGTAGATTTGTGCCTTGGGCTAACCGTCCCCTGCCCAGTTGACAGTTCAGCTAAACTAAAAACAAAATACTGTCATCTTCTGTCGCTAGCAGCAACATATTCGCAAGAAGCAAATTATTAGCCTATAGCAGGTGTCAAACTCAAGGGCAGATGTGGCCCGCCAATTCATTGTATTTGGCCCTCGAAAGCCTGGAAATAAATAAAGTACTGTAACTTGTCTTACTAAATGTATTCTTTCTTTCTATTTTGGGAGAAAAAAAATGTATGTACTCCATGTAATCGCAAATTATGTTAACGTAAATTATGCAAAACAAATATATTATCAAACATTCAAACCATTTTTTAAATAGAAATAAATACTAATAATAACAGTTTCAAAGAAAGTTATCCATCAAATTGTGCAATGTAAAAGTAGCAATAGATTCAATGTTAAAAATGTGAAATTTACTGTGGTTTTTACAGCATTTTTCTCTAAATTAAAAAACAACAACACTTTGTTTACTGTAACAAACTGTGGTGCCGTTTTGGCATTTACAGTAATACACCAAAAAATCTACACTTGTTGATTTGCGGTAAAAAAACAAAAACAAACTGGCAGATCAGGTGCCAAAATTTTACTGTAAAATTGCAGTTTTGTATTTACAGTAAAAAAACTAATATAAATTTTACAGTAAAATTCTGGCAACTGAGCTGCCTTTTTTTTTTTTTTTTTACCATAAAAACAGCAGTACTGTTTTTTCCATTTACAGTAATACACACTAAATTATGAGGTGAAATTATTGCAACTTACCATATTTTTTTTACATTTTCGTTTTAAAAAAAATCTACTAATAAAATGCATGAAAAAATTGTGTAATAATAGTGTTCATTGTTAGAAGCAGCCCTCTGGGGCCAAACATAACTGCGATGTGGCCCTCAGTGAAAACGACTTTGAGACCTCTGGCCTAGGCCATAGAGATACATACCTTTATCTTGTGCCCGCTTTTCATCTTCTTCTTCATTTTCTAAACTGGGCACCTGATAGCTTATTTGGTCTGTTACATTGATCCATGATGAAGACGAAGTCGATGTCATTAACTTTTTCATTACCTTTTGCCAACCCCTGTCAATCAACCGGAGTCACGTGAGTCACGTAGATGACTGCAGACTCCCCCCCCCCCCCCATTTTTCACATAACGCTATTAACTACAAGTAAGTATATGGGTTTATTTTATTTTTAGGAATGGAATACAATTTGTTTGGAAGCAGTTTGTGTTGCGGCCTCACTGGTGTGTGTATCATTATTGTACTTCTTTCACACTGTAAGAAGTACAATACTATTATTAACACTAATTAGGGCGCAACAAAAGACTAGACAGCGAAGACTAAACTGACAAGCCAACACACCAAAAACTGTACACCATTGCCATCTAACATCTTGGACTTGCAACTGTAATTGAAACTCAGAAATGTGATAATAAAGACAACGGGACAGCAGTGAAAATAATCGGCAATTTTTTGGTGTTGCAATAAATCTGATATTTTATCGTACAAAATATACGTAGTTATTAACCCACACAAAATTACCAAAAATTGGGACTCTTGAGTGCCGGTATTGATTCCCAGGTACTGGGAATTGTTATTGTATCGGTAAATGTGAACAGTCCCCAAAAATCCTTCTCATTCATTGCAGTGTTTGCATGAGCCTTTGTGTGCACATTACTCGTGTGTGTGTGTGTGTGTGTGTGTGTGTGTGTGTGTGTGTGTGTGTGTGTGTGTGTGTGTGCCAGTGTTTCTTGTTGCTTGGTTACTGGTTATAAAATGGGACCATTGTTGTGTGCACTCAGCATCACAAAGCAGGATCAGTGTGTGGCACAAGTTGGTTAGTCAGGACTTTCACGTCGTCTTCGCAAAGAGGATTGATCGGAAGTGGAACCACGACAAAATACTGGGTTGTATATCCACAAATACTGACCTTATTCATTTGCATCCACATCAGGCAATCTGCGCCATGCTCGGGCCCACTTGGTCTAAAGACTAAGTTTGACTCACACAAGTGCTTTGATTAGGGGAGGGCGATACTGCTAACTTGTTATCCATTTGGTATCAAGTCATTATGGGCTAGTGCTGCGGATCATTTTTTCTTGAAATGTATGACTGTGCCTTTCATTTGTTGATAATGATTATAATCAGAGTAAAACAAGACAAAGATTTAAGGCAAAGAAAACACATTTTTATTCCTCAACTTATTTGCGAACCATTTCACAATACAATGGCATGTGACCACAGGATATATTTTCGGATACGAGCTAGCTCGGTCAATTGTTATGCTCTAGACCAGTGGTTCTTAACCTTGTTGGATGTACCGAACCCCACCAGTTTCATATGCGCATTCACCGAACCCTTCTTTAGTGAAAAATAAAATGTATTTTTTTTTTCAAATTCAAGGCAAAGTTATATGTTTTTGGTAACACTTTAGTATGGGGAACATATTCTAAGTAACAAAGACTTAATTTAGAGTTATTTGGTTAGGGTTAGGGTTAGGGTTAGAGGGTTAGGGTTATAATAAGGCCATGCCAAATAAGGCATTAATAAGTACTTAATAATGACTAGTTAAGAGCCAATATGTTACTAATTTGCATGTTAATAAGCAACTAATTAATGGTGAATATGTTCCCCATACTAAAGTGTTACCATGTTTTTTTACTGGTGCACAAAATGAACCGTGCATGAACATCACCTTGTTCAAAGAACAAAACCAACACAGTGCATAAACTCACAAAAAATTACACACCTGCAAATCAGTCTGACTTCTGCTGTTGCCGTATCCGTAATACGCCGATAGTTTTTATTTACACGATGAGTCGGGTGTGTTTTGACCTCCACCGAACCCCTGAGCCCGACTCACCGAACCCCTAGCGTTCCATCGAACCCAGGTTAAGAACCACTGCTCTAGATTGCTCGCACAAATTTGGATTATAAGCCTCCCCACCGCTTGCTGGCGTAGCGAATGTCACCGATAGGGCGAGGGCCGACCAAAACATCCCGTCTTACTCGCTAGCAATAGCTTATAGCTGAAGATCGACTAAACTTTGTTTTTCCAACCATGGAAACACAGAAAGTTAGTGTGAAAGGCAGTGTTGAGGAGAAAAAGTAAGAATTTTCAAAAACATGACCTAGTTTATCGCTAGCTACTTGATGAGCCAGTTGGAGTGCAGAACTGCTAGTCTGCACCATACTAAGGTAGAATGAGTCGATACCGCCAAATCAAATGGGACCATGTAAATATGGAGAAGCTGCTCATTGCACTAAACTAAACTAATGAATTTCAATCAATCAATCAATCAATCAATCAAAGTTTATTTATACAGCCCTAAATCACAAGTGTCTCAGATCCCACATCAGGGCAAGAAAAAAACTCAACCCAATGGGATACAATGAGAAACCTTGGAGGGGACAGCAGAAGTGGGACCGGTGCAATGGACGTCGAGTGGATCTAGTTAATAGTGTGAGAGTCCAGTCCATAGTGGGGCCAGCAGGGGATCATCTTGAGTGGAGACAAGTAATTTCGATGGGCGACACTGTTTCACAATGCAAGCTGTATCACAGAACCAAATAAGGGTAGTATAGGATAGACTTTACTGGTTCTACATTGGCGAAATAATGTGGTTGCCATAAATATGCAATAAATGATAAATAATGCTACGTGGGTGCCCTCCTCCCACCTCCAAAGACATGCACCTGGGGATAGGCTGATTGGCAACACTAAATTGGTCCTAGTGTGTGAATGTGAGTGTGAATGTTGTCTGTCTATCTGTGTTGGCCCTGTGATGAGGTGGCGATAGGTTCCAGCACCCCCAGGGACCCCGAGAAGGGACAAGCGGTAGAAAATGGTTGTATGGATGGCATGTTGCGCACATACGATTGCACCATACATAGACAAACAACAAAACAAAAACACCATCCCAACACCCACATACACTGTGGTGGCCTCTGCTGGAGGGGCAGCATGGCCAGGAACAGACCCAACAAAGAGACCAAAAGTCTGCCCACCAGCCCCCGGCCAATGTCCGGTCCACAAGGATGCGCGAGAATCCTTCCAGGGAGACCGACATGTCCGATACAGGCTCATCCAGCCAGGACTCCATGAAGCTTGTCTCTTCCTCTGCATCGCCACTGGAACCTCGGTCTCTCCATGCGGACTCTCATGTGGGAAAGAGCCAGCAGCTCTTGTGCAAACAATTGAGTTATGGCCAGAAAGGCTCCCATGAGGCAGATCCAAAAGTCCATTCATAGAAAATACTGTAAGTTTGGAAGATACCACTATAACTTATACCAACCCCGTTTCCATATGAGTTGGGAAATTGTGTTGGATGTAAATATAAACAGAATACAATGATTTGCAAATAATTTTCAACTCATATTCAATTGAATGCACTACAAAGACAAGATATTTGATGTTCAAACTCATAAACTTTATTTTTTTTTGCAAATAATAATTAACTTAGAATTTCATGGCTGCAACACGTGCCAAAGTAGTTGGGAAAGGGCATGTTCACTACTGTGTTACATGGCCTTTCCTTTTAACAACACTCAGTAAACATTCGGGAACTGAGGAGACACATTTTTTAAGCTTCTCAGGTGGAATTCTTTCCCATTCTTGCTTGATGTACAGCTTAAGTTGTTCAACAGTCCGGGGGTCTCCGTTGTGGTATTTTAGGCTTCATAATGCGCCACACATTTTCAATGGGAGACAGGTCTGGACTACAGGCAGGCCAGTCTAGTACCCGCACTCTTTTACTATGAAGCCACGTTGATGTAACACGTGGCTTGGCATTGTCTTGCTGAAATAAGCAGGGGCGTCCATGGTAACGTTGCTTGGATGGCAACATATGTTGCTCCAAAACCTGTATGTACCTTTCAGCATTAATGGTGCCTTCACAGATGTGTAAGTTACCCATGCCTTGGGCACTAATACACCCCCATACCATCACACATGCTGGCTTTTCAACTTTGCGCCTATAGCAATCCGGATGGTTCTTTTCCTCTTTGGTCCGGAGGACACAACGTCCACAGTTTCCAAAAACAATTTGAAATGTGGACTCGTCAGACCACAGAACACTTTTCCACTTTGTATCAGTCCATCTTAGATGAGCTCAGGCCCAGCGAAGCCGACGGCGTTTCTGGGTGTTGTTGATAAACGGTTTTCGCCTTGCATAGGAGAGTTTTAATTTGCACTTACAGATGTAGCGACCAACTGTAGTTACTGACAGTGGGTTTCTGAAGTGTTCCTGAGCCCATGTGGTGATATCATTTACACACTGATGTCTCTGAACCCTTTGATGATATTACGGACCGTAGATGGTGAAATCCCTAAATTCCTTGCAATAGCTGGTTGAGAGGTTTTTCCTAAACTGTTCAACAATTTGCTCACGCATTTGTTGACAAAGTGGTGACCCTCGCCCCATCCTTGTTCTGAGCATTTCATGGAAGCTACTTTTATACCCAATCATGGCACCCACCTGTTCCCAATTAGCTTGTTCACCTGTGGGATGTTCCAAATAAGTGTTTGATGAGCATTCCTCAACTTTATCAGTATTTATTGCCACCTTTCCCAACTTCTTTGTCACGTGTTGCTGGCATCAAATTCTAAAGTTAATGATTATTTGCAAAAAATTAAATGTTTATCAGTTTGAACATCAAATATGTTGTCTTTGTAGCATATTCAACTGAATATGGGTTGAAAATGATTTGCAAATCATTGTATTCCATTTATATTTACATCTAACACAATTTCCCAACTCACATGGAAACGGGGTTTGTACATTTTAAATGTTTACGTTTATTGTTTTCAATGCTTTAAAGTTGAAATGTACTGTGTGTCTCTAAAATTTGGACAAATAATATATGTCAAATATAAAATAATGCGTACAAATATGTATTAATAGTTATAATAAATTTAAAAAAATCCTGACAGGGATATCGCTCAGCCCCAAAATCAAATGAAAATGGTATTAAAAAACCTGCCCATAACATTTTAAGCTGTGTTGCTAACCACAGACAGACAAACAAACCCCTGCAAATGAATCGAAAGATAAATAAAATTAGAATTGTCTTTGGCTGTCGCTTCCAAGCCTTGCAAGAGGGTATACTCTTTGCATTGGTCTCAGCAGCTGGGTGCATTTGTTCTATAGCGGAATGAAATAAACAGAGTGAACCCTCTTGTCAATCATCATCTCTCTTTGTCACTGTGGGTGGAGGCCGGGTCGTTAGTATACAGAGAGAAGTTTGCCCATAACTTTGAGCTATGTTGCTAACTAACAGACAAAAAAAAAACGGCGATTACAACAATAGGAAAACACAAGGCATGTTTAGCTTTATTGTTTATTGTGGTTTGACAGTACAAAGTCGCAAAGTGATGATTTGTTAAGTCGCCAGTGCAGTTCTGACACGCCTGCCTATATTTGCAAGTGTCATGCAAAAAAAGCAAATACACACATAAATTCAGCCAGAAGCACACACTTTTCTTACACGCAAACATGAAAGTATACTGTATGCGCTCTTCTCAGTTCCTCACAGCACTTTCAGATGAACACACCAAGTGATCCAGTGTAGCAACGCCAAGGTCCCGTGTGGGACGGGACCTCCAATCGCGGGAGTGAGGCTAGCTAAAACAATCACATTCAATTAGCATTGCCCTTTTATTTACAGGCACAGCCCAGAGAAAGGTCTAGAGGCGCTGGGACTAAAGGCGTGTCACAGGAACGCACTGGGGTTGGCTCGGGGGTCCTTTTGATTCCTGTAGCGATATGTGAGCCACACGCCCAAAATCTGACAACAAGACAGAAAAGACATACTCAGATTCTGTGGGTGTATGCAAATGACCGCAGAACCTCTAAAGTGGAACGCACCCTGAGGTTGTACAATTCAGAATTCAACATACAATTAAAAAAAGTACAAGTGGGGGAAATAATCGTTTTTTAGATGCATCACAATTCGCAAAAAAAGACAACTATAAAATAGATTAGTAAACGTCAATAATCGATATATTTATTGAAATTAAAGTAATGCAGACAGTTGTAAAATTTGTCTGACTACAGCGAGCCACCTCACTGACAGGTCTCAGCAGCTCCTTTATTTTGAGGCGCGTATGTTGCAATTATGCACACATTTCCAATAATTTAACTAATGTGATGGGAATTAATTCAACTTACAAATGCACTGTTTTTTAAAGTTGAAATTGATCAAAACTTTATTAGTCAAACGAAAATGGTAAATGGGTTATACAAACCCCGTTTCCACATGAGTTGGGAAATTGTGTTAGATGTAAATACAAACGGAATACAATGATTTGCAAATCCTTTTCAACCCATATTCAATTGAATGCACTACAAAGACAAGATATTTGATGTTCAAACTCATAAACTTTTTTTTTTTTTGCAAATAATAATTAACTTAGAATTTCATGGCTGCAACACGTGCCAAAGTAGTTGGGAAAGGGCATGTTCACCACGGTGTTACATGGCCTTTCCTTTTAACAACACTCAGTAAACGTTTGGGAACTGAGGAGACACATTTTTTAAGCTTCTCAGGTGGAATTCTTTCCCATTCTTGCTTGATGTACAGCTTAAGTTGTTCTCCGTTGTGGTATTTTAGGCTTTATAATGCGCCACACATTTTCAATGGGAGACAGGTCTGGACTACAGGCAGGCCAGTCTAGTACCCGCACTCTTTTACTATGAAGCCACGTTGATGTAACACGTGGCTTGGCATTGTCTTGCTGAAATAAGCAGGGGCGTCCATGGTAACGTTGCTTGGATGGCAACATATGTTGCTCCAAAACCTGTATGTACCTTTCAGCATTAATGGCGCCTTCACAGATGTGTAAGTTACCCATGTCTTGGCCACTAATACACCCCATACCATCACAGATGCTGGCTTTTCAACTTGGCGCCTATAACAATCCGGATGGGTCTTTTCCTCTTTGGTCCGGAGGACACAACGTCCACAGTTTCCAAAAACAATTTGAAATGTGGACTCGTCAGACCACAGAACACTTTTCCACTTTGTATCAGTCCATCTTAGATGAGCTCAGGCCCAGCGAAGCCAACGGCGTTTCTGGGTGTTGTTGATAAACGGTTTTCACCTTGCATAGGAAAGTTTTAACTTGCACTTACAGATGTAGCGACCAACTGTAGTTACTGACAGTGGGTTTCTGAAGTGTTCCTGAGCCCATGTGGTGATATCCTTTACACACTGATGTCGCTTGTTGATGCAGTACAGCCTGAGGGATCGAAGGTCACGGGCTTAGCTGCTTACGTGCAGTGATTTCTCCAGATTCTCTGAACCCTTTGATGATATTACGGACCGTAGATGGTGAAATCCCTAAATTTCTTGCAATAGCTGGTTGAGAAAGGTTTTTCTTAAACTGTTCAACAATTTGCTCACGCATTTGTTGACAAAGTGGTGACCCTCGCCCCATCCTTGTTTGTGAATGACTGAGCATTTCATGGAATCTACTTTTATACCCAATCATGTCACCCACCTGTTCCCAATTTGCCTGTTCACCTGTGAGATGTTCCAAATAAGTGTTTGATGAGCATTCCTCAACGTTATCAGTATTTATTGCCACCTTTCCCAACTTCTTTGTCACGTGCTGCTGGCATCACATTCTAAAGTTAATGATTATTTGCAAAAACATTTTTTTTTTTCAGTTTGTACATCAAATATGTTGTCTTTGTAGCATATTCAACTGAATATGGGTTGAAAATGATTTGCAAATCATTGTATTCCGTTTATATTTACATCTAACACAATTTCCCAACTCATATGGAAACGGGGTTTGTACTTGTATAGCGCTTTTCTACCTTCAAGGTACTCAAAGCACTTTGACACTATTTCCATATTCACCCATTCATACACACTTTCACACACTGATGGCGGGAGCTGCCATGCAAGGCCCTAACCAGGACCCATGAGGAGCAAGGGTGAAGTGTCTTGCTCAAGGACACAACAGACGTGACGAGGTTGGTAGTAGGTGGAGATCGAACCAGGAACCCTCAGGTTGCTGGCACAGCCACTCTCCCAACTCCGCCAACGGCATTATTATACATAAATTAAAGATGCATCAATAATCGATTTCTAATAGAATCATAGTTCCTGAATCGTAATCGTAATCTAAAGACAAGCCTGCATCTTGTTTTGCGACATATTTTGCGAACAAAAACACAAAAGTTAAAGCGCAATAACATAAGCAGAGCTACACGGAGCTCAGCTGAAGTAAACAAGAGGCTTGATGTGGCTGAGCCAATCAGCAACCAGGACAGAGAGCACAGTTCCCTGTAATTGGTTCGCCTTTAGCCAAAAGCGTGTCATATGCATACAAGGAATGTATCTAGTATTGGTAGTCATTCAAAAAATTTATTACAACCTCAATAAACTCACATTTGCATATTCAATTTCCATCCATCCATCCATCCATCCATCTTCTTCCGCTTATACGAGGTCGGGTCGCGGGGGCAGCAGCTTAAGCAGGGAAGCCCAGACTTCCCTCTCCCCAGCCACTTCGTCAAGCTCCTCCCGGGGGATCCCGAGGCGTTCCTAGGCCAGCCGGGAGAGATAGTCTTCCCAGCGTGTCCTGGGTCTTCCCCGTGGCCTCCTACCGGTCGGACGTGCCCGAAACACCTTCCTAGGGAGGCGTTCGGGTGGCATCCTGACCAGATGCCCGAACCACCTCATCTGGCTCCTCTCGATGTGGAGGAGCAGCGGCTTTACTTTGAGCTCCCCCCGAATGACAGAGCTTCTCACCCTATCTCTAAGGGAGAGCCCCGCCACTCGGCGGAGGAAACTCATTTCGGCCGCTTGTACCCGTGATCTTGTCCTTTCGGTCATGACCCAAAGCTCATGACCATAGGTGAGGATGGGAACGTAGATCGACCGGTAAATCGAGAGCTTTGCCTTCCGGCTCAGCTCCTTCTTCACCACAACGGATCGATACAGCGTCCGCATTACTGAAGACGCCGCACCGATCTGCCTGTCGATCTCACGATCCACTCTTCCCCCACTCGTGAACAAGACTCCGAGGTACTTGAACTCCTCCACTTGGGGCAAGATCTCCTCCCCAACCCGGAGATGGCACTCCACCCTTTTCCGGGAGAGAACCATGGACTCGGACTTGGAGGTGCTGATTCCCATCCCAGTTGCTTCACACTCGGCTGCGAACCAATCCAGTGAGAGCTGAAGATCTTGGCCGGAGGAAGCCATCAGGACCACATCATATGCAAATAGCAGAGACCTAATCCTGCAGCCACCAAACCAGATACCCTCAAAGCCCTGACTGCGCCTAGAAATTCTGTCCATAAAGGTTATGAACAGAATCGGTGACAAAGGGCAGCCTTGGCGGAGTCCAACCCTCGCTGGAAACGTGTTCGACTTACTGCCGGCAATGCGGACCAAGCTCTGACACTGATTATACAGGGAGCGAACTGCCACAATAAGACAGTCCGTTACCCCATACTCTCTGAGCACTCCCCACAGGACTTCCCGGGTTACACGGTCGAATGCCTTCTTCAAGTCCACAAAGCACATGTGGACTGGTTGGGCAAACTCCCATGCACCCTCAATGACCCTGCCGAGAGTATAGAGCTGGTCCACAGTTCCACGACCAGGACGAAAACCACACTGTTCCTCCTGAATCCGAGGTTCGACTATCCGGCGTAGCCTCCTCTCCAGTACACCTGAATAGACCTTACCGGGAAGGCTGAGGAGTGTGATCCCACGATAGTTGGAACACACCCTCCGGTTCCCCTTCTTAAAGAGAGGAACCACCACCCCGGTCTGCCAATCCAGAGGTACCGCCCCCGATGTCCACGCGATGTTGCAGAGTCTTGTCAACCAAGACAGCCCCACAACATCCAGAGCCTTAAGGAACTCCGGGCGGTTCTCATCCACCCCCGGGGCCTTGCCACCGAGGAGCTTTTTAACTACCTCGGCAACCTCAGCCCCAGAAATAGGAGAGCCCACCACAGATTCCACAGGCCCTGCTTCCTCATAGGAAGACGTGCTTGTAGGATTGAGGAGGTCTTCGAAGTATTCCCCCCACCGATCCACAACATCCGCAGTCGAGGTCAGCAGAGCACCATCCCCACCATACACGGTGTTGACACTGCACTGCTTCCCCTTCCTGAGGCGGCGGATGGTGGTCCAGAATTGCTTCGAAGCCGTCCGGAAGTCTTTTTCCATGGCCTCCCCGAACTCCTCCCATGTCCGAGTTTTTGCCTCCGCGACCGCTGTAGCCGCACACCGCTTGGCCTGTCGGTACCTGTCTGCTGCCTCAGGAGTCCCATGAGCCAAAAGAACCCGATAGAACTCCTTCTTCAGCTTGACGGCATCCCTCACCGCCGGCGTCCACCAACGGGTTCTAGGATTACCGCCACGACAGGCACCAACCACCTTGCGGCCACAGCTCCAATCGGCCGCCTCGACAACAGAGGCACGGAACATCGTCCACTCGGACTCAATGTCCAGCGCCTCCCTCGTGACATGTTCAAAGTTCTTCCGGAGGTGGGAATTGAAACTCTCTCTGACAGGAGACTCTGCCAGGCGTTCCCAGCAAACCCTCACAATGCGTTTGGGCCTGCCAGGTCTGTCCGGCATCCTCCCCCACCATCGCAGCCAACTCACCACCAGGTGGTGATCGGTAGAAAGCTCCGCCCCTCTCTTCACCCGAGTGTCCAAAACATGAGACCGCAAATCCGATGACACAACTACAAAGTCGATCATGGAACTGCGGCCTAGGGTGTCCTGGTGCCAAGTGCACATATGGACACCCTTATGTTTGAACATGGTGTTTGTTATCGACAATCTGTGACGAGCACAAAAGTCCAATAACAGAACACCACTCGGGTTCAGATCTGGGCGGCCATTCTTCCCAATCACACCTCTCCAGGTTTCACTGTCGCTGCCAACATGAGCGTTGAAGTCCCCCAGTAGAACGAGGGAATCACCCGGGGGAGCACTCTCCAGTACTCCCTCGAGTGAATCCAAAAAGGGTGGGTACTCTGAGCTGCCGTTTGGCGCGTAAACGCAAACAACAGTCAGAACCCGTGCCCCCACCCGAAGGCAGAGGGAAGCTACCCTCTCGCCCACCGGGTTGAACTCCAACGTGCAGGCTTTAAGCCGAGGGGCAACAAGAATTGCCACCCCAGCCCGTCGCCTCTCACTGCCGGCAACGCCAGAGTGGAAGAGAGTCCAGCCCCTCTCAAGAGAAGTGGTTCCAGAGCCCTTGCTGTGCGTCGAAGTGAGTCTGACTATAACTAGCCGGAACTTCTTCACCTCATGCACTAGCTCAGGCTCCTTCCCCCCAGCGAGGTGACGTTCCACGTCCCAAGAGCCAGCTTATGTAGCCGAGGATCGGACTGCCAAGTGCCCTGCCCTCGGCTGCCGCCCAGCTCACACTGCACCCGACCTCTATGGCCCCTGCTATGGGTGGTGAGCCCATTGGAGGGGGGACCCACGTTGCCTCTTCGGGCTGTGCCCGGCCGGGCTCCATGGGGACAGGCCCGGCCACCAGGCGCTCGCCATCGTGCCCCACCTCCGGGCCAGGCTCCAGAGGGGGGCCCCGGTGACCCGCGTCCTGGCGAGGGAAATCTGGGTCCTTTGTTTGTGTTCTTCATAGAGGTCTTCGAGCTGCTCTTTGTCTGATCCCTCACCTAGGACCAGTTTGCCTTGGGAGACCCTACCAGGGGGCATAGAAACCCCCGGACAACATAGCTCCTAGGATCATTGGGACACGCAAACTCCTCTACCACGGTAAGGTGGCAGCTCAGAGAGGAGCATATTCAATTCCCCCCCCCCAAAAAAATTGTTATAAGATTATATTCACAAATCATTAAGTCTCAGTTTTGGGACACGGCAAATGACTACTTCTTAGGACAGTTATTTTGTTTTTGGCAGCTTTATTGTTCAAAAGCATTGATTAGAGATGTTCGATGATATCGGCCGATAAATGCGTTAAAATGTAATATCGGAAAATATCGGTATCCTTTTTTTTATTATCGGTATCGGTTTTTTTTATTTTTATTTTTTTTATTAAATCAACATAAGAAACACAAGATACACTTACAATTAGTGCACCAACCCAAAAAACCTTCCTCCCCCATTTACCCTCATTCACAGAAAAGGGTTGTTTCTTTCTGTTATTAAAATTCTGGTTCCTACATTATATATCAATATATATCAATACAGTCTGCAAGGGATACATTCCGTAAGCACACATGATTGTGCGTGCTGTTGGTCCACTAATAGTACTAACCTTTAACAGTTAATTTTACTAATTTTCATTAATTACTAGTTTCTATGTAACTGTTTTTATATTGTTTTACTTTCTTTTTTATTCAAGAAAATGTTTTTAATCTATTTATCTTATTTTATTTTATTAATTTTTTTTTAAAGTACCTTATCTTCACCATACCTGGTTGTCCAAATTAGGCATAATAATGTGTTAATTCCATGACTGTACATATCGGTTGATATCGGTATCGGTTGATATCGGTATCGGTAATTAAAGAGTTGGCCAATATCGGAATAATGGATATCGGCAAAAAGCCATTATCGGACATCCCTAGTATTGATAGATTAATTTGGAAACATGGATTTAAAAACTTTACAATACAGCATGGTTTGTCATACTTTTTTCACCAAGTACCACCTCAGAAAAAACTTGGCTCTCCAAGTACCTCCATAGTGAACAACATCAAAATACAGTAGCGATGTATGCCTACGTATTTATAAAAACAAGGCAGAGGTTTTATTTAACAAGTATATCTAGTATTTTTGGCCACTGTAACATCACACACAGTTTGAACAGTAACACTGTGTTCGAATATAGGGGGAAAAAAACCCTGCACTTTATTCAAGTGATTCTTTAGCGTACCCATTAGTGGCACACGTACCACAGTTTGAAAATCCCTGTTGTATAAATTAGCTCAGATCCTGCTACTAATATTGCAATAAAGGGTACCCAGACCTTGTCAGGGTAACAAAATCAAATAAATATACAAATTATTTCCTTCGTCTCTTTTATTACATACAATTTTTTTGAGAAAAATAAGGTCAATAGTGTAAAATAACGAAACAAAAGTACACGTCTAAGGACTTATTTACTGAGTTTGTAAACAATAACAAAAACAATAAAAAGTTTTGTGACAATCAAAAAAATCTCTATTTCATCTCTGTAGTCATTGTTAGTATCGTACTTGGTATTGTTACTGTCGATATTTGTCGATCCAACCACCTCTCTTTATATTCATGCGCTTTTGCTTAGCAGCTAGCATGGCTGTAGTGTAACATTTTTAGCTATTCCTCGTCTTTTAGTACTCCAGCGATAAAAAACATAGTTTTGTTTGCCACCATGGAAGCGTGGATTAGTGACTTTGTGCTGTAGAGTGAGGGCGCTACATTGCTTTGAGGAAATGTTAGTTGGTGCTTGTCACGGTCACATTTGCAGGACACAACTAGAATGTGTTATCAACATTAGCTAATCCTCATCCTCTACAGTAGCTCTCCAGTGATAATAATACTTGTAAGACACATAGTTTACTTGCCGTCATGGAGGCAGGGATTAGCAATGTTATAATACCTAGGTTGCATGTGACGCCACACCTGGCTGCCACTTGGCAATCACTCCAACAACTCACTCTCTGTAATGTTGGAATTTGCCTATTCCTTTTTTTTTTTTTTTTAAATGCTCCAGCCTATGTAAAGTCAGGCTACATTTTTCCAAAAATTATTATTGACATGGTAATGATTAGCATTAGCGATTTTACATGACGATTTAAACACCTCCAAATGTGTAAATGAAAACTACAACTAAAATGCATGTTACAATCAAACAGCTGGTGCGTAATAAGTATAACACTTACAGTATTAACACTTTTTAGAGTGAACCAAAAATGTTCCTGACCTAACGTATATGTATATGTATATATATATATATATATATATTAGAGATGCGCGAATAGGCAATTATTTCATCCGCAACCGCATCAGAAAGTCGTCAACCATCCGCAATCCACCCGATCTAACATTTGATCAGAACTGCATCCGCCCGCCATCCGCCCGCACCCGCCCGTTGTTATATATCTAATATAGACGATGCAAGGCATTAGTGAGGTTATAAAGCTTTTGCCTGTTAAAGAAAGGAGACTGATCCAACGCAGCACAGACATTCGCGTGCCACGCTGTCACGACCCAGACGCACACCAGTGCGCAATCATATGGGAACCGCGCTGAGCGCACCTCCAAGCGCGTCTCGCTGCCGGCGACGGCCGGGTATATGGGCCCGACGCTCCAGCGCCATCCATTTTCAGGGCTAGTTGATTCGGCAGGTGGGTTGTTACACACTCCTTAGCGGGTTCCAACTTCCATGGCCACCGTCCTAGCTGCTGTCTATATCAACCAGGGTGAGCCCCACCCCTTTCGTGAGCGCACTGCGCGCGGAGTGACCCCTGTTACGCACCCCCGGCCACGGGGGTGGCGGGCAGGTAAGCTGCTTACCTGCTGCGCGTGACGCCGGCCGCGGTGAAGGCGGACGAGGCGGGGTGTCGGTGCGGTGGGCGCGGTGGTGACCCTGGACGTGCGTCGGGCCCTTCTCGCGGATCGCCTCAGCTACGGCTCCCGGTGGGGCCCTCTCGGGGGAAGGGGCCTCGGTCCCGGACCCCGGCGAGGCGTCCCTTCTCCGCTCCGTAAAAGTGTCCATCTCTTTTTTTTCTTTTCTTCTGTTGTGGCATATGCAGCAGGTGCCTGCTCGTTTTTCGTATGTGGGTAACAACATTTAACTATGTATATATTGTAATGTTCCCAGGAACGTAGGCTCATAGACTTATTCGTTTGTCTCGTATTTATTGTAATAAGATGCAATGTAACCACACAACAGCTCCAATGTGCGTCTTCCCTCTTTCCCGGCAAAACTCGAACTAACACTTCCTGTCAACAACGTCACTTCCCTAACTTGCCCGGAAGTCCCGCCCCCCAGCCAAAGCCATTGGCTAACACCCCGTAGCTAGCCGCTACATCATATTTCCGAATTGGTTTAACTGCCACCCGCCTGAATCTATTTAAAATCTAATTTTTTTTAATTTCAATCGCCCGACCCGACCCGACCCGACCCGCTGATAAAATCTAATTTTTAAAATTTCATCCGCCCGATTCGCGGATAATCCGCGGACTCCGCGGTTGTGCCCGCAAACCGCGCATCTCTAATATATATATACATATACATACAAAAAAAATTATATATATACAGTATATATAGATATATATATACAGCCCGGTCGCCGGCCAATTTTCTTTAACCTAATGCGGCCCCCTGGGACATCCTCTATAGCGCACTATAATCTAAGTCAAGATATGAAGACAAATTAGTGAAATATTTAATAATATCTCCAAATAATAAATTCATTTTATTTTTACAATATGCAAAGGGCCAATAAAAACACTTTCTGAGCTGAAAATGGGCAACGGGGTCGCATTTTGTACACCCTTGCTGTTGAAATACAGTAAGCTTCCAATACCAGTGCTGCTACAATTAGCACTGCAGCTGCTGGAAGATCAAGGCTCACCTCAGTAAAACTGAAAAAGAGTCCCGTCCCTCCTACAAAACGCAGGATTTCGCCGGCGTGCTCCTGGATCTTATCGGCGCAGGGCAAACACGAGTGATTGGGAAAACAGGCCTGCGGAGAAAACACAAGAACCAGCGCTCAGAATTCTGGTACTCGTGGCCTTTAACTTGATACCTCCAAATCTAGCTTTTGTTTTGACAAGCTGATATGACGTACAGCATCACAGGTGGCGTTGAGGTCCACCTGTCTGAAGCCGCAGCAGTTAAGGCTCTTCTCAACGTCTCTCTGAGTGCTCCGGGAGTTGTTCCAGCCAACCTCCAGCAGATGATCCTGAGTGTGCATAAAGGCAAAGGGGGAATCATGCCAGAATTTCATTACCATTTCACTATTCAACTGGCGGCCCAAGTTCAATGAAAAACTGCTCCTGTTGTTTAGAGGCACACATTTAAAGGGGAACAGACATCATTCACAATAATTAAGAGGGACAAGAACACAATCTCGTTTTTTTTTTTTTAGAATTCTAAAGCTAAAAAAATGCTTGCAATATGCGACTAATGGGGTACCCTATGTTGCCTTCAAAGCCCTCTAAAACAGACCTGGGCAAATTAAGGCCCGGGGGCCACACGCGGCCCGTTAAGCTTTTCAATCTTGCCTGCCGGACTTTCTTAAATCATTTTTTTAGATCTTTACGATCGAAACTGTAGCCGCCATTATGATGTGCAGTGATGTTTTCAAATGACCGTAAGTCTTGAACTATATAAGTATTTCAATGGTTGGAATCTGTGCTTTTGCATGATATACTAGTTACTACGGTAATTTAAGTCACAGCAGCTCAGACGAGGCATCAAGCAGTGTGGGTGGGGAGCGTTTTCACCGTCCGTCAGGGACAGATGCGGAAGGAGATTTTTACAACAAAGTTGTAAAGCTTAGTGATGTATCAAATTGTAGGTGGTTTTTTTTTTACCCTTTGCGTTGATATTTCGCTATGCTTGTTGCATTTTTGTTAGGTTTCACTTGATTGAAAAATATGTTGATCGATAACATTCATATGTTGTCAATATTCAGTCTTTTATCATTCATAGTTAAAGGCCTACTGAAACCCACTACTACCGACCACGCAGTCTGATAGTTTATATATCAATGATGAAATCTTAACATTGCAACACATGCCAATACGGCCGGGTTAGTTTACTAAAATGCAATTTTAAATTTTGCGCTAAATATCCTGCTGAAAATATCTCGGTATGATGACGTCAGCGCGTGACGTCGCGGATTGTGGAGGACATTTTGAAACAGCATGATGGCCAGCTATTAAGTCGTCTGTTTCATCGCAAAATTCCACAGTATTCTGGACATCTGTGTTGGTCAATCTTTTGCAATTTGTTCAATGAACAATGGAGACAGCAAAGAAGAAAGCTGTAGGTGGGAAGCGGTGTATTGCGGCCGACTTTAGCAACACAAACACGGCCGGTGTTTCATTGTTTACATTCCCGAAAGATGACAGTCAATCTTTACCATTGGCCTGTGGAGAACTGGGACAACAGAGACTCTTACCAGGAGGACTTTGAGTTGGATACGCAGACACGGTACCGTGAGTACGCTGCGGCTTCCAAACATTTGATCGCTTGCCCGTACGTGCGTGCCTCTATGTGCATGTCACGTAAATAATTCTGATGATTATCTTGTGTGATGACTGTATTATGATGATAGTATATATGATAGTTTATATCTGTATCATGAATCAATTTAAGTGGACCTCGACTTAAACAAGTTGAAAAACTTATTCGGGTGTTACCTTTTAGTGGTCAATTGTACGAAATATGTACTTCACTGTGCAACCTACTAATAAAAGTCTCAAAAAGTCTCACGTACGTAACTTTGGGGACTTTGGGGAAATATATGTGCTGTATGAACTTTGGGGAGGTGAACGGTACTTTGGGCTGTGGGATTGAGTGTGTTGTGCAGGTGTTTGAGTTGTATTGGCGGGTTATATGGACGGGAGGGGGGAGGTGTTTGTTATACGGTATTAATTTGTGGCATATTAAATATAAGCCTGGTTGTGTTGTGGCTAGTAGAGTATATATATATGTTTTGTGTTTATTTACTGTTTTAGTCATTCCCAGCTGAATATCAGGTCCCACCCGCCTCTCACAGCATCTTCCCTATCTGAATCGCTCCCACTGCCCTCTAGTCCTTCACTCTCACTTTTCTCATCCACGAATCTTTCATCCTCGCTCAAATTAATGGGGAAATCGTCGCTTTCTCAGTCCGAATCGCTCTCGCTGCTGGTGGCCATGATTGTAAACAATGTGTAGATGTGAGGAGCTCCACAACCTGTGACGTCACGCTACTCGTCTGCTACTTCCGGTACAGGCAAGGCTTTTTTATCAGCGACCAAAAGTTGCGAACTTTATCGTCGATGTTCTCTACTAAATCCTTTCAGCGAAAATATGGCAATATCGCGAAATGGTCAAGTATGACACATAGAATGGACCTGCTATCCCCGTTTAAATAAGAATATCGCATTTCAGTAGGCCTTTAATATTGTAACATTTTCATGTACATTCTGGGTGTTTCATTCAGTAAAAAAATTTCAAATTCCGTTCTATTCCGTTTTTTAAGTGGTTTGTCAAAACGTTTTTAGCATTCAGACATTATAGTGAGGTTCCTAAAAATCAGATATACCGGTCCCCAGACACACTTTTTTCTCTAAAATTGGCCCCTGGAGTCAAAATATTTGCCCAGGCCTGCTCTAAAACAACTTTTAAAACCCTCCATCAACATTTTATATACACACTGCATAGTATATATACATATAATATAGTAACACTGAGGGAACTCTCCTGAAGGAATCAATAAAGTACTATCTATCTATCTATCTATCTATCTATCTATCTATCTATCTATCTATCTATCTATCTATCTATCTATCTATCTACACATTCATTAAAATATACAATATGTTTAATATTTACAGTATTTTGGTCATTTTAAGCATTAACGGAACTTTTTTCCTGGGCGCATTGATTTCACTGCCCATAGCAAACCACTTCCTACTTCCGTCAACAAACGAGTGTGTGTTGTAATCTTGGCAGACAAAGATGACTATTTTTGGACAAATGAGGATTCACAACCTTATCTGTTTGAAGCTGAATATACAGTGGATGAACTACTCTTTATAGAAGCTAAGTGAGCATGAAGAGAGGGTGAAACGTTGTAGCAGACAAGAGCCAAGCGAGTCAGGATGTGGAGCTTGGAGCCAAGCTATGTTGACAGAAATGGAGTGCTTCTGCTGCACTGAGTAGCAAACAATGTTATTATTGATAGAAAGGCTTTTTGTATCTGGTGAGAGGGACACTGCTCAAAGAAACTGCATCACAACGAAAGACGAACTGTTTGCGTTAACAAACCCTGCACCTACCCTACCCAAAATCAACTGGAAACGTCCCTGGCCAGCTTGACCAAACGGACAACTGTCAATCGAGTGAGTCACTTTAATATTGATCATGATACTAGCAGAACATCATTCTTGTTAGTACAACTACCTACACTGTCAAGTTCGCTGTGCAAAAACAAAACATGGAATGTGGGCTAATACTTTACAGATACTGTAATACGATTGTTCATGTTTTTCAGTCAGTACAGATTGGTGTCCTATCGCATTGTGTTGTGCATTACAAAATTAAAAGCCATTCAGCTGCTAACGCAGAAGCTAGCTTGCGGCTAATGCCGTAGCAATGTGAGTGTCTCTGTGAGCAAGGCGATGTGTTACTACGCTAGAAAAAGTGTTCCTTAGTGTTCGCTCTTACAATAACAATGTCACTACAGTTTGGTTAGTATACAGGTTATAGAAAGTAAATGAAGCATTGTTGTTTTTGAATGCATTTTAAGACTGATTTAGAGGTAGAATGGATTGCTTCCATTGGCAGCATTGCTAGCCACCTAGAACGAGCCGATTTTTACAAATTAGAATGCAAAAAAACCGAATCATCAGGTGTTCTTGTCTCTCATAAGGATTGTGAAGTATGGGCAACATTTTTAAAAAAGTGCAGTCCACTTTAAAAAAAATTTGCAGTTAAACTGTAACGTGATACTGTTCATGGTAATTGGGATTTGTTATATATTGTATATATTATATAAAAATATAATATAATTTAATAATATAATATATCAGTATATATTATATACTGTATATATAATATGTAAATATTACATATATGTTATATTTTATATTGCTACTATGGTACATTTTTTGTCTACTTAATACCTGCATTATCCTTTCCATCCTTTGAAACTGAGCTACTGTGTGGAAAAATTTCCCTTGTGAATCAATAAAGTTTGTCTAAGTCTAAGTCTAAGTGATGTATGTAACTAACGTGTTGCCATAGCTTGTTTTCTTCAGATGCAGTTAATAATCATTTGTTCAACTTTCGTTATATGAGTAGTGATCCTCAAGATTCCACTTTAGGTCCTCTCTTTTTCATCATTTGGGCTATTCAGCTACTTTTGGCCAGCGAATTCAGTTAAAAAAACACTTGTGAGATACTTTTTGCAGCAGATTCTTGAAAACACTGTAGTGCTGTCATAGAGATGATCTTTGACAAGCGTTTTTGCAGTGAGTCCTTAAAAACAGCAGAGTGCTCCTGTAACTCTGACAAAATAAATACAAATCAAATGTCCACTGCAGAGGATGCTGGTTTTCCAGAATATACAAAATAAGATTTAATAGTAAAGAGAGAAGTCTGGCCACTCGATCCCCAGCTTTCAGGAAATGCGGCCCCCAAACAATTTAGTTGAATATCCCTGCTACACATCAACAGTGCTGCAGATGAACATTAGACATGCATCAGAAAGATCAAAAAACGCCAGAAAGCATCCTCATAAGGCTTATGACATTATTTGGGGTGCACAATACATTTTGGCAAAATATTCAAACTTTTCATCTCACCTGTTGCTCTTTGTTGATGGCGAGACAGGCACTGGAAACGGAGAACTGCACGATAAACACCATGAACAGGATAATCATGTACTGACAGTCAGAGTCAAGGAACAAGCACGGCCTTCATATTATACAGTTCAACAACATTAAGACAATGTACACGTCAGTGTACGTCCAATATCTCACTATATTGATGAACAAAGGCGTTATAATGCACAATCACATCAGCTGTAGTCACCTTTTTCAGGCTTCTGATTGGTTACAATGAACATGACATAAATGTGTTTTTATGTGGACAAAGATTTAAAAAAAAAAAACTCCACTCATGTGGATGGACATTTTTAAAATAGGGAAATTTGTTAGTTTTTTTTAAATATCTGCGTTTGTGTGATAATGTGAGTTTAATAATTTCCGACTGTCTGTGAGGCCGTGAAGTGTAAGTCCTGGCTGGTGATTAGATGAGCAAGAGAGGAAGGAAAATATCAGTCCCCCCAGGAATTTGCAATGTTGGGATATTGTCAATTCACGCAAATTAGCCCAATCTCCAAAATGTATGCACGATACCAAGAATAAATGTGCATGAAAACACTCCGACAGACATCACACAATGGACAGTTTAGTAAGTACGGATTGTGTTAGTTATATTGTAAAACTTACACACGTTGCTTGGAGTGATTAATAAAGAAGCCTTTTGAGCAGAAACACTACAGAAGAATAGTAGACATATACTAGATATACTTTCAGTTCAAGACACAAAAAAGGAAGCACATTTTCAAGCCGCAGCACCTGCAGTGAGCAACTCGTCCAAAAGATGGCACCATAGCACAAACAACAACACACCTTTTCAGTGTCTATGTCGGTATTGAAAACTATTTGTTTCATACAAAACATTATGGCCGTTAGCAAAGAAAAATCCATAAATTGGCCACACCATTTTACCATTGAGGGTTCAAAGCGTAGGAAAAAGTAGCAACTTACAGTCCAAAAAAACGGGGGTACACCCTGGACAAGTCTCCACAATATATATTACATATATATCGCATAGGTCTACTTTGATGGCAAGCCAAGGCCAACAGTAAAATTACCGCCACATTTCGCTCAGTATAACTCCATGTTGCATCCAAACTGACGCACTGCAATTTCTTCTATGTACGCACATCACAACCTTTCAGTGCAGAGTGCAATTCTATGAGCCAACCCACGTTACGCAAAAACCACGTTACGCATAAATGTCAATACACAAAGTAGAAAATCATTACATGTAATGCATTATATTGTGCCAAGCAAATACCACCCCATATGTGCCTGATGCACATACAGTACCAGAAACTGCAATTAGCCATGCTAATGTTGGAACCCATTTCCTCAGCGTATCAGCATATTGAGAATGAAATAGGCACCGACACTACCTATACCCACATAGGGTTTTATTTGTCGAAAATATATTTTGCCCTGTCAGTTGGATGACACATCAACATACAGGCTAACGGGCATATATTTCCCCCGTTAGCCTATATGACGATGTGTCATTGACCGGGCTAGCATGCTAAGCATTCGTTGCACGAACACACTAGCTTTGTTAGACAAAATCATAGACTGTATTGGACAATATAGTTTATATATACGAAATGTCCATTTCCATTTATTACAAGTAATAAGAAAACATAAATGCCTGACGCAAGTTTGGCGTCAGATAAAAAAATCCTCTCCGCCTTCAATCGTCTCCATCTTTCAAAGGGATCCCCGATACAAATCCTTGTTTTGTTCCTGGCTTTGTCATGAATAAGTTTAGATTTACTAAGGTCTGACATGTTTAGTAACTTTACCAGTGGCAAGAGTTAGACAAAGATGGCGGTGCGTAACTGGCAACCTGGATGTGACACACTCACAGACTTTCTAATTAGTCAAACGGTGGAGGGCGGGCCATCAAAATTAAAACAATAACAATATTTCGGGGCTGTAAATCTAATTTTGAAATGAGAATATCCCGGCTGAACCACCGTTATCAGTTATAGAGGTATTCGAAAAGAACATGATTTATTAATGCCTTTTGACATATCAGGGCCATTTAATGATGACTTGACATGAAATTATTAAATATGGCTCCTTTAAGATGGATAAACTCTCGTAAAACATGCACAAAGAATGTCTGCAACTTGTGGAAAGCTGACAACGGACAATAAGGAATCCTTTGGTGGTGTTTCTTTTTGTAATTATAATGAATGACCACTAATACTAGGTATGATAATTTAAAACAGAACAATATTTAGGCAACGAGATTACAGTATGTGCTTTTACAGCCATCGAGTGTCCACTTTTACAGGGGAACTGCACTTGCCAGTCTTTCACGATCATTATGAGCGACAAGAACACACGGCTTTTTTTTAGGATTTTAAAGATGATAAAAAAATGCTTGAAAGATGTGGTTAATGGGAGTCAAAACTCTCCAGCAACGTTTTACGTTTGTATATACACACTGCACGTCTATACATAATGTAGTAAGAGACACGTTGATAACAATATGTAATATGTTTAATATTTACTGTATTTTGATCATTTTAATAATTTTCAGGACTGATTTCTTCCACACATTGATTTCTGTCTCCATAGCAGCGCACGTCTGACTTCTGGCAACAAAAATGTGTTCCTACTTTCGGAATCAAACACGCGTGTGTTCCAATCATGGCAGACTTGCTAACAGACAACAAAGACGACTATTTTTGGACAAATGAGGATTCACAACCTTGTCTTTTTGAGCTAAATATACTGAGAATGAACAAATGTTATAGAAGCGAGCTGGAAGAAGCGGGTGAGACGCTAGAGCACACCCACATTGATTGCTCCCATTAGCTGCATTGCTAACCACCGAGATCGAGCCAATTTTTATATGTCGTTATCTCTCATAATGATTGTGAACAATAGGCAACATTTCCAAAAAAGTGCAGTTCCCCTTGTATGTATGTACAGTATGTGTATTGTGAAATGAGTAAAACATCAAAACAGTATTTTCTTTCCATTTTGTGTTGAAGTCCTGTGCTTTTTGGGGCTAATGTGACAAGGAACAATACAATTGTTTTTGACAAATTCATAAAATCAAAAGTAGATTCAATGTAATTTGAAAAACATTTAAGGCCTTAAACAATCGCAACCTTTGATGGTTCAGGCATGTCCGGCCGCGACAATCATAGAAAAAGCTAGCAAAAACCTGGAGGGACTGAAAGAATGGGAGACATGTTGAGAAGAAGTTTGCTATTTTGAGGGTGTCGCAACTGACAAAAAAGCCTGTTAGTTTCAATAAAGAGATTCTTAATTGAACAGGGATAGTTGTCTGTAGATAAGAGACATTTCTGAATAAAATGCTGAAGCGTTGGCAGCTCTGCTGTTGGTTTATCCAAACTGCATAGTAGTTTGGAAACAAAGTACACAACTGTAGGGAAGAGCCCAGGAGCTCAAACATTGCATTATTCCTACTGAGTGAGAAAGTAATCATCAAATTAAATCATCAGGCAATCATCCAAGGAACTACAACAACATTGGAAAAGTGTGAGTGACTCCAACCTAGGACCAAAAGTACGACTGGCAAACTGTGAGTCATGTGAAGGATACAAAGAAGAGAAGGACCTGGTGGTGCTTCATTGCACCAATGAGGCCAACCAGAGCCACGAAGAAGAGGAAGACACCCACTCCGATGACGCCACCTACCACTTGGAAACTGGAGACCAGACCGAACCACTTGCCCCACGCTGCAATTCCAATCATCAGCAGGCTCACCATCTGCAAGATAGACCATGTGTTAAAAACACATTATCATCAATCATGCTTATCAATATACCGTATTTTTCGGACTATAAGTCGCAGTTTTTTTCATAGTTTGGCCGGGCTCCAGTGCGATTTATATATGTTTTTTTCCTTCTTTATTATGCATTTTCGGCAGGTGCGACTTATACTCCGGTGCGACTTATACTCCGAAAAATACGGTACTACAAACGTATAATGTCTTAAGTCCCTAAAGCACCCTCGGCCTTACGGTCTTCTGTTTATTGCTACGTTTCTGGTTGTGATGTTTCTCGTTACAATGTTTCTCGTTACAATGTTTCTCGTTACGTTGTTTCTCGTTACGATACGATGCTTCTTGATACAATGTTATTCGTTACGATGTTTCTCGTTACGATGTTTCTCGTTACGATGTTTCTCGTTACGATGTTTCTCGTTACAATGTTTCTCGTTACGGTGTTTCTCGTTACGATACGATGCGTTTTGATACAATGTTCTTCGTTACAATGTTTCTAGTTACGATACGATGCGTCTTGATGCGTCTTGGGGCGGTATAACTCGGTTGGTAGAGCGGCCGTGCTAGCAACTTGAGGGTTGCAGGTTCGATCCCCGCTTCCGCCATCCTAGTCACTGCTGTTGTGTCCTTGGGCAAGACACTTTACCCACCTGCTCCCAGTGCCACCCACACTGGTTTAAATGTAACTTAGATATTGGGTTTCACTATGTAAAGCACTTTGAATCACTAGAGAAAAGCGCTATATAAATATAATTCACTTCACTTCACTTGATACAATGTTCTTCGTTACGATGTTTCTCGTTACGATGTTTCTCGTTACAATGTTTCTCGTTACGATGTTTCTCGTTATGATGTTTCTCGTTACATACGATGCTTCTTGATACAATGTTCTTCGTTACAATGTTTATCGTTATGATGTTTCTCATTACAATGTTTCTCGTTAAAATGTTTCTCGTTACAATGTTCTTTGTTACGATGTTTCTCGTTACAATGTTTCTTGTTATGATGTTTTTCGTTATGATGTTTCTCGTTACAATGTTTTTCGTCACAATGTTTTTCGTCACAATGTTGTTCGTAACAACGCTTCTCGTTACGATATTTCTCGTTACCATGTTTCTCGTAACAATGTGTCTCGTAACAATGTGTCTCGATACAATGATACGACTTACTTTTGACTAAAGATCGACTGATATGTTTTTTTCTGGGCCGATACGATTATTAGTAGTCAGTGAGGCCGATAACCGATATTTGGAGCCGATACTCATTTGCATTAAAATTTAGCTAAACATGAATAGAATACCCCAGTACACAGCTGGACAAGCCTATAAGATGATTTTTTAAAGGTTATTTTTTACCATACATCCCACCAGTATCGATATAATAATTTATGTGGGCGCTAATGTTGTGGTTAATTTAGCAGCAAAAACATCAGGAATTAACACAAACACCTTTATTACGTATGTCTAAGAGAAACATCAACATTTGCATTCCAAAATATGGAAAATCTCCTGACAACTGGTAAAAATATGTGATTTTACCACGTCACAATAACTTGCAAGCTAATCAATTATGCACCGCAGCGCAGCACAGATTAGCAAAAAGGGTATTAGTACCAACTTACTCTCTTCTGATCACTATTTTTGTATTTTCTCATACTAAATACTGGTATCATATGTTTATATATTGTATTTACTGAAGTACTTCAAATACATGTAGAATAATAAAACACAGGCCAAAACCGCTAAAAAGAAGGCCAACACGATAGATTTTAATTTATTTAATTAAGTTAAGTGTTATTGACAGTTTAATTAAACCAACAAGATATTTAAACTAGTTTCTTATTCTCTTTTATTACATACAATTGTTTGGGCAAAACAAAGTCAATAGTACACAATAACTAAACAAAAGCAAAAACTACCAACTACTATGCATTGAAACCCTTTGGTTTTTGACCTCCTGTGTCCAGGGACTTATTCCCTGAAATTGTAAACATTTACAAAAACGACATTTCCTGTTAGTAGCGGCTTACTTTCGCAGTAACGTGGTTCCATCTACACTTCTTATAGCTTCTTATTTATTGTGATATGTCAAGCTAGGTAACATGTTTAGCCTCGTCCTCTGCGACTTGATAATGATAGAAAGTAGGTGATGACTATAATATGACTATAATATGGAAATACACAGTTAGCTGCTGGCCGGGATCGGCTTTTGTGATCGGCAGTGAAAGGTATTATTCAGCAATGGTCGATCCCGTACTTTTCATACTGATCGGTTGTCGAGTGATTGGCACATTCCTTGTGAAACAATCTGCTCCAATGAAATACAAATCATTTAATGTTGTATTTCATCTTCTTACTACTGTATTTTATGTCATTTGTGTGTTGTTTGTACAATGTCTGTGGAAAATTGGGTTTAAGTTACACTGAAAATAGACTTATGAAATAAGAACAGAAGTCATTCGTAAACCGAGGATCAATTTGTGAAGAAAAGGTTATTTTTTGGCAATGTCACAAGTGGTGTCCAGATTTAAAATTGATATTGGATATATTTCCAATATAGGACTGGGAGATTATACAATAGTGATTGATGATTCAGCTCAATCACTTTCAATCACGGTGATCAGCTGTGAGCATAATAATTTGATCAGAAATGGCGGAAATGTCCGTGACAACAGCCAATGATGTTAACAGCGTATGTCGCATTATAGTTTAAAAATGGCTTTTTAAAATAGTATTATTTTGGGTCTTATGTCCCTGCTCAAACACTCAGAAGCGTAAAATAGTTCCCCGTCCTATTTCATATTTATCTGAGAGGAACAAGCGGCTGAAAATGGATGGATGGATGAATGGATGGCTCTATTTGTTTTACTGTTGAGTAAACATTTTAAATAAAAATTATGTTCATCTTATTTAATCTGCTTTGTTTTTGTACAGATGCTTTTAAACAGGCTGGTTAAAAAAAAGTGGCGACATTATTCAAGATCAAATGATGACAAAACTGATCGTGATAGATTTTTTTTATGTCATTTTGCCCAGCCGTAGTCAGATATCAGCAAATATAAAACAAGTATGGATTATATGAGCTTGCATGTAAAATCTCAGCTATATAAGCGCCTTGATGCAAGCAGTCCTGCAGCATGGTTACACTGCAAAAAAGAGCTGACAAAATATAAGACAAAAGACTAGATTTTAGGGGGAAAAAATACTAAAAACTAGTGAAATTATTTGTCCATGCAGCTAGTTAATTTTACTTGATAAGACATCTTGAATAAAGATTTGTACATCTTGAAAATAGCAGAACTTTTAAGCCAGAAATAAGTATTTTATTCTGAAAACAAGCATTTTTAAACCTGCAGTTCTTAAATTAAGCATTTTAGGTTAAATTAAGGTTTTATATCTGGAGAAAACCAAAATATCTTATTTGAATAGTTATTTTCTAAATGTTAACATTTTTTAACTAAAATAGACAAATTATAATTATTTATGCTAAAATTAAGGTGTAAAGTCCATGACTAAAAACAAGTAAATAGCTCTGAAAACTAGGGAAATTTCTAGAAATAAAATGTAAAATCTTGGAAAGTGGCAAATAATTTGCGGCGTATTTGTGCAAAGCTGGACAGTCAGTTAAAATCTAAATGTTTTCCAATGAGTATACGAGGTTGGTCTTTTCTTGTATTTTGGTTAAGTCATTTACAAAAGGTAAATATAGAATAGAATAGAACAGAATGGACTTTATTGTCATTATATTTGCATACAACGTGATTAAGGACTCCAACTTAAACGTGATTAAGGACTCCAACTTAAGGTGCGGTACTGGAAACAAATATGGAATAAAAATAAATCACACAAGTAGTAATAAAGATTAAAAAAATAAGAATTGAAAATGTGGTAATATGGTAGGCTATTGGCTACTAGTACTTGTCTGTAGCTAGCAGCTACACAACAGCTCAGCACACAATAGCACACAAGCTCGACATAAGCCTAGTGGAACAATGTTGCAGTGTAAAACACCACATATGTCAATATACAGTAAACATTTTTCAAATAATTAGGGTTATATATTACTTACAGACTCCAAGGCGAATTAAAAAGTATCCAGTAACACATGTATCCGCAACATCCAACATACTGTGTCATGAACTTAACTTTATGAATTATTGTGGCTATTAAGTGTTGCAGAACAACCAATCACCATTCCACTTAAATTTAAATAAAAACTGCATAAATCAATTTCAGAGAGTTGTTGCCAAATAAGTTTGTGATTTACCATTGTGAACTACCATTTTTCTTTGGTTTGAGTAAGTTTACTTGATCAAGCCTTTTTTAACATTCTACACTACAAAATAATACAATTATGTATTATTTGTGCTGATATTGTATCAGATAAATATCGGTATTGGCCAATAATCGAGGCTCTAATATCGGTATCAAATCGGAATGAAAAAGTTGTATCGGGACACCTCGAAATGTGACTGTTAAGTTTTGCCAGATGCTCATTCGTGTAAATCAGGCGTGTCAAACGTATTTTGAGTGAGGGCCACATTGCAGTTAAGGTTGCCCTCAGTGGGCCGCTTGTAATAGTCAATAATATATGAATATATGTATATATATATATATATATATATATATATATATATATATATATATATATATAAATATAAATATATATAAATACATGTAAACTATATAATAGGGGTGCACAGAAAATCAGTTGACATCCGAATTTGCTATTGTTATTCATCCCGATTCTAAATCGATCCTAATTAAAAAAATCTATTAAGATATATATATATATATATATATATATATATATATATATATATATATATATATATATATATATATATATATATATATATTTCCATAAGAATCCATTTCTAAAAATACCTTTTAGGCCACCTCTAAGCAACCAGGAGGAGCTTTTCTAACCTCTAACCTGTTTTGTAAAAAGTTTCACTATATCAAATAATACATTGCCAGAATCGGTTTGAATCAAGAATCATGTTGAATCGAGAATCGATTCTGAATCGAATTGTCACCCCAGGAATCTAAATCGGATTGAGTCATTGGGTGCCCAAAGATTTACACCCCTTGTATATAATTACCTATTATTTTGATTATTCTATCTTTTTTTTACATATGCTGTAAAAAAACAACTTTAGATTTGTACTGTAAAAAACTGGCAGCTCTGTCGCCAGAATTTACCGTAAAATAAGCTGGTTTTTTTTTTTAACTTTATTTACGCGTTTTGTTTCCAGGGTTTCGCGGGCCACATAAAACCATGTGGCATTTCCAGATTTGGCCCCAGGGCCTTGAGTGTGGCACTTGTCATCATTGTTATGTAAATGTTTCTTCCTCTCAGCTAACGACGTTTTGTATTTGTTGTCTTTTAATTGTGTTGTGGCTTCGATTTGAAAGTACAAATCTGCACTAAGCACCAGGCAGCCTAAACTGACACCATGAATACAGTAAAAGAAGAGCCCACACCACAGACCACAGTTGAATAGGTCTGCTATGCTCATCTTGTGTTTCTGTTAGCATTATATTTTCTACTACACGTTCTAGGTTGGCAAAAGTTTGTTTGAATCAATATAATTTACATTATTTCAACCTATAAGGTTCCACTGTATTTATTTTGTGTGAAACTGAAGGTTCCCTGGCCTGCACTTTGCAGGCTCAATGTCCACAACATTAAGTGAAGTCATAATGGAGCTTTGAACCCAGGAGACAAGTGGCACAGCAGATAACACTTATGCAGCTTATTATCACCTTGCTTGTGCTGCTTGCCTACGCTTATCTCACCTGGAAATTCAAATGTGTCATATATATTGGAAATATTTCAATTTAATATATTCCTACAAGATAACTCCTTAATTGTGGCAGAGGATGAGATTAATTATAAAGATTAGGAGGCAGAGGACATCCTCTCAACTTTTGGTTTAAGTGATGCTGGGAAATGGATTTAGAATGTGAATATTATTTGTAGGAGGGAGGGGGAAACCTGCTTGGTTGTGGTCGCATTATCTGACAATGTGGCACGGTGAATAATTAATTAAATGTATGACGTTTCCGTTTCCATACATCCTTCCAGTGGGAGAAAGAACGGAATAATACAAATGCATGCATCCATATGTTCTAGTGTGTCGCATATACTCACAATGTAAAGGATGTTGAGCGCGCACAGGGAGTGTTTGGAGCAGGTGAATCCGACGCAACCCATTTTGGCCGATAAATAAACAGCAACAAATAATATAAATATGATACAATGTCAGCTCTCGATTACATCCAGATGGGCTAAAATAATCCAGCGGCAATGGACGGTCCAAGCCAGTCCAAGCAACCACGGTTTTTACGCTCCAGCGTCAAAACACATACTGAACCAGAGAGAAACACGGAAGTTGAACCCGGTTTTAAAAAATAAAAGCACGTACAAAATCGCGGTGAAACGCATTTTGGACGAATTGTTGTACATTAGCGAACACCCGTTCATTTTCTAGTCATACTATGTGGTTTATGATGTCAAAGATATTGCATTTTGTCCTCCCCAGGATAATCCAATATATGTTAAAACACGACGTGGGATTAATTTTCTTTTTTGAATGATCATAATTTTCAGCTTTTTTGAACACGATTTTTTAATAATATTTACAATACAACATGTCATACATTACCTAAATATGTTTTTAATTTCATTTTGAGGTTAATCTGTGGTCAACCATTACAACTTGACACAAAGAGGGCGGAGCAGCCGGTCTGCTGATTAGCAAAATGTCCTGTTATTTCCTTCCTCGGGGGAATTAAACGTGTTTCCAAAAGTGTGGGTCTGTGCACTTCGTTCCCGAACGCAGTCATTTTGACAGTAAGTACTGTTCCAAATGTAGACAGTTAGGAAAATTATCCCCTGTTTTGACGTTTGTCATCTGCTACAGCAAATCATTCCAATTACATAGTTATTACCATTCTCACCTTAAAACAAACTAGACACAGCTGGCTGTAAAGATGGACGAGAGAGAATGCAAGCTGTGTCATGTTTGTGTTTGCTATTAACATCGAATAAATAAATACATCTTTAAATAGTTACTTAAATGTGTCAATGATTATAATTTGAAGTAAATACATACATGTGTTATAACATGTGTCATTCTTTAAATCAATTATTTCATGATTTAGTTGTATTTTTTACCATTAAAATCAGTTGTTGTCTTTAAAAAAATAATTTAATTATTTAATTATTTAACGTTTTTATTTTTATTTTATTTTATTCCAATTGACCCTCCATATACGTCAATACGTGCTGTTACCAAACACACATAAAACCTTAGAGTAAAATCTCATTTAAAACATTAGTATGCTCGTACAACACTTAAAACATTTAGCATATCAGTTTGTGCAACTCAATTATGGAATGGATTAACCAAAGAAATCAAACAAAGCAGCAGTATGATTCAGTTTAAGAGATTGTTCAAACTACAAATGTTCACAAAGTACACAGAACAAAAATTATGATGAATATCTTGAACCCTTTCTTTCTTTCTTTTTTTAATAGTAACAAATAATATTTATGTATTTAATATTTGTTTACTTACTATGGTATATTATTTATTTATTATTTATTTGTTCCCGGTTCTGTTACAGAGAACAAGGAAATTGGATAAAATTGCTATGGTATGAAAAGGGGTAGGATTAAATAAGCTCTGCTTCTTCCTACTCCTTTTCGGACGTGCTGTAATGAAACAACTGGAATTGTGTGATGCATTACATTGTGTATCGTATGCATGTTAAAAAAAAACTGAAACTGAACTGAACTGAACTGAACGATCGTGCATCTTCAGAGTCAGCTGTGTCCATAGTTTAAAGGTGCATTATGTCATGTGATTATGTAATGGTAATATAAATGTAATGTTTACTGTAGCAGATAGTTAAATGTGTCATTAATTTGAACTAAATACATACAAATGTTATTAAATGTATCATCCATCCATCCATTTTCTACCGCTTGTCCCTTTTTGGGGTCGCGGGGGGTGCTGGAGCCTATTTCAGCTGCATTCGGGCGGCAGGCGGGGTACACCCTGGACAAGTCGCCACCTCATCACAGGGCCAACACAGACAGACAGACAACATTCACACTCACATTCACACACTAGGGCCAATTTAGTGTTGCCAATCAACCTATCTCCAGGTGCATGTTTTTGGAGGTGGGAGGAAGCCGGAGTACCCGGAGGGAACCCACGCAGTCACGGGGAGAACATGCAAACTCCACACAGAAAGATCTCGAGCCCGGGATTGAACTCAGGACTACTCAGGACCTTCGTATTGTGAGGCACATGCACTAACCCCTGTGTCACAGTGCTTCCCTAAATGTATCATTAATTTGTTTAATGTAAATTTACATGAAATTATTTAATTAATCAATTATTTCATGATTTAATCATTTATTTTGTGATTTATTCAATTATTGATTGAAGCATTTCATGATTTAAAGATGTATTAAATCAGGGGTTCTTAATCTTTTTGACCACGGGCCCCAACTTTTCTACTACAGAGGGACCCATGGCCCACTCAAATATTGACACCGAATTAGTCATCTTACTCTTGATTTTATTTGTATTTAATATTTATATCTAACCAACTTACAGTTTAACAAGATAAACCTAAAAAATAAAAACCGTCAACCTAAAAATAAATGCTTATCAAATGTACTGCAAAGAAAAGGGACTCATTAAAACTGATGAAAAATACATGCACGTTAGTGTTGTCCGGATACCAATATTTTAGTACTGGTACCAAAATGTATTTGTATAATTTTCGGTGCTTTTCTAAATAAGGGGGACCACAAAAAAAGGCATTATTAGCTTTATTTTACCAAAAAAATCCTACGGTACATCGACCATACGTTTCTTACTGCAATCGAAGAACAATTTTGTCCTTAATTAAAATAGTGAACACACAAGACAACTTGTCTTTTAGTAGTAAGTAAGCAAACAAAGTCCTAATTTGTCTGCTCATGTATGCAGTAACATATTGTGTCATATCTCATTCTATTTTGTCACAATTATGAGGGACACGCTGTAAAAATTGATTATTAATCCACTTGTTCATTTACTGTTAATATCGGCTTACTTTCTCTTTTAACATGTTCTATCTACACTTCTGTTAAAATGTAATAATCACTTATTCTTCTGTTGTTTGGATGCTTTACATTTGTTTTGGATGATACCACAAATTTAGGTATCAATCCGATACCAAGTAGTTATCATACATTGGTCATATTCAAAGTCCTCATGTGTCTAGGGACATATTTCCTGAGTTTATACACGTAATATGAATTTTTAAAAAAGGAAAAAAAGATTTTGTGACGATAAAAAATATGGATGTAATTATAGTAGTATCGACTAGATACACTATTGTACTTGGTATCATTACAGTGGATGTCAGGTGTAGATCCACCCATGGCATTTGTTTACATTCAGGGTGCTAGCTTGCTGTTAACGGTTAGCTATCGCATCCTCCTACGATGTGTAGTGAACAGTGTTGGGACTAACGCGTTACTAAGTAACGCGTTACTGTAACGCCGTTAGTTTCGGCGGTAACTAGTAATCTAACGCGTTATTTTTTTATATCTAGTAACTCAGTTACCGTTACTACATGATGCGTTACTGCGTTATTTTACGTTATTTTTTAATGTAGTATCGGCTAGAAACAGAAGAAGTGTCGTCCTTCTGTCTCACAAGGAAAAGAAAAGGCGTGCTTTCCTCGACCGAGGAGCGGAGCGCAGGGGAGACGTTCTTTCAGGGCCTATGTACTTCGGGGCTAACACCCTTCACTTTACCCGGCAGTGGGTCTTTACAGCTCCGGACTCGAGGGTGAATGACGAGGCCGGCGGTTTGTTGCAATTTTGTGACTTTATTGGTGTTTTGCACGCAGCCATCCACCAAGCTAGAGCACCTGCACGCATTCACTGTTGCGCTCCCTCACCTCTCTCGCCCACTCACTCACTGACGTCACTCACCTCACATGCTGTCATTTCTTAAAGGGCCACACACACACACACACACACGCTACTCTCATAACTAAAAAGACATCATGGCGAAGCCAGAAGTCGAGTTACATGGAGACATTGTCACTACTTTTCTTTTGTCGAGCACAAAGAAAATAACATTTTAGTTAAATGTAAGTTGTGTCTTGGATCAAAGATCCCATCTACTTAAAGTTAAAGTGACAATGATTGTCACACACACACTAGGTGTGGTGAAATTATTCTCTGCATTTGACCCATCACCCTTGATCACCCCCTGGGAGGTGAGGGGAGCAGTGAGTAGCAACAGTGACCGCACCCGGGAATACTGCCCAAAACAGCAATTCAAATCTGCTGAAACAGCTACATAAATGTAAATGGGTTATACTTGTATAGCTTTTCTACCTTTTTCAGGAACTCAAAGCGCTTTGACACTATTTCCACATTCACCCATTCACACACACATTCACACACTGATGGCGGGAGCTGCCATGCAAGGCACTAACCAGGACCCATCAGGAGCAAGGTTGAAGTGTCTTGCTCAAGGACACAACGGACGTGACTAGGATGGTAGAAGGTGGGGATTGAACCAGTAACCCTCAGATTGCTGGCACGGCCACTCTCCCAACTTCGCCACGCCACATAAGCAACATGCTTTGACGAAGCTAGTAAAGAGAGCAGGCCCGGCCCTAACCAATCTGGCGCCCTAGGCAAGATTTTAGGTGGCGCGCCCCCACATCGGCAGTGAAGTGTATATACTCACAAGAAACCGAATAGCTTTGTCTTTGACCTTTTTTCTACTTAAAGAAAGCAAATTAACAATCAGAATAGTTAACAAGATTAAAAAAAATATGAATAAATAAATGAATGCAAAAAAAAAAAAAAGAATATATGAAATACAATATTTTTTACATACATATTGCTTAATTAACATTAATGATGTGCACTTTAACAACTAGGCTTACAACTATACCTAATATATAAAGGGGTGGAAAAGTGACTATTACCTGCAGGGCAAACATTAGCTAACCAGAAGGCAATAACAATGTAAACAAAAAACACCTGCTTAAAAGATCTAATACAAATGTCCCTGAGGAATGTAAGGTGGGAGTACTGTAATTACCTAACGTTACATTATTATTTTCCATGACAATTTAGCCCCCTCCACAATATTAACCCGACGTTAAAACAGAACTAGCTATTTATTGATTAGCAATTGCCGAATCATGTAACATTAGCTTAATGCTAAAAAGTCAGGTTACTATCACATTCTGTAACAGACAAATAATTTAATGTAGGCTAACGTTACCTACCTGCTACCTCTGTCTTTTTCTCGTTTCTCCTCCTCTTCTTTTCTCTTTTTTCTTCCCTGGGCACCTGACAGTTATGGCCGTTTTGACATCTTGATTTTTTGATGTGGTGACGTCCAAAAAGAGTCATGAAACGGGAAGGGAGGGGGCACCGTGCGGGGGGGCGGCGTAATGTTGTAACAAATAATATTTATATTATATAGGCTTTACTTTGCATTTTAATTAACGTGGGATTATTTTTTGTATTTAGAAATAATAGTACCAACTTTTTTTTTTTTTCTCCAACATTTGTGGCACTGGCGTGGCGCCCCCTGATGGACGGCGCCCTTAGCATTTGCCTATACGGCCTATGCCACGGGCCGGCCCTGAAAGAGAGACACAGACTCCGATGCCACTTCACCTCCACCTAAGGATTTTAACGGAGGGACTGCTAGCCAGGACAACATTGATAGAGCCATTGCAGCATATGTGCTAGAAGACATGCAGGCTATTTCTACAGTGGAGTCACCCGTTTTCTGGCAGCTAAATAGCATGATACCGGCATCAAACAACAAATGGCACAGAAAACATGTTCCAAGTACCTGGACAGTGAGTACATAAACATGGAAAGCGAGCTAAAGAAAACACTCCAAACTCTGCCTCTGCTCATCATTGAAGGTACATACTGTCAATTCTCTTATATACTATTTCATTCTAGACTTCTAGAGTGTTTGATTATCACATCACTCTAAATGTATAGACTATAAAGTTCACAAACATAAAGAGGGATGCTAGTGGGCCAGGCCAATCTTTCATTTTCTCTAAACTAAAACTGGGGAAATGTGTAGAGTCTTCTGGGCTTCACTACAGTGTTGATCTCCTGAATACATGATTTTATTTCACAATTCCTTGAGAGAAAAAAAATGCCTGATTAGGCTTTGTGTATGTCATGTGTGCCTTCCTTGGGTGAAGCCAGCTTTACAGCTATGTTGTTATTATGCGGTTTGTTACTTATGTATGTTATGTTGCAGCTATTTAAAATAGTTTTGTCAATTTGTTGTGGCCTGAAATAAATTGGCCCTTTGAAACATATCTTTATCTTTGTGTGTTGTATGTAGACCACATTGCTTAGCAGAGTTCAGTGATGCAAATGCATGTCAAGTTGATCAACACATTGTATTATTCTCCAGTGCCATAACAGTACTGAAACGAAGGCTAAAAAGGCATTAATGGGAGCCTTAAAAAAAAGGAGAAAAAAATAAGTAACTAAATAGTTACTTTTCACAGTAACGCATTACTTTTTGGTGTAAGTAACTGAGTTAGTAACTGAGTTACTTTTGAAATAAAGTAACTAGTAACTGTAACTAGTTACTGGTTTTCAGTAACTAACCCAACACTGGTAGTGAAGCATGTTTAGCTATTCCTCGTCCTGCAGGGATGATATTTGTAAGAAACGTACTTTATTCGTCGCCATGGAGGCAAGGATTAGTGATTTAGAAGTAGCTAAAACCCTGCCGACTGCGAATGGACGTTCGCCGCTAGCTGGCTAGCCATGTCTTAAAGCACCTCTTACTGAGGGCGTTTCAGTGTTATAGCTTCACCTTTATTGTTAGTTTTTAAGCCAAAATGCGTCTATTCTCCCTTTTCTGTCTGTCTGTTTTTTGTTTTTACATTAGAAATACTGGCAGCTAAGTTGCCAGAATAAAAAAAAACTTGTACTATTTTTCCATTATCTATATAACTAATATAATGTTGTAAAAAACAATTTAATAAATTTAATAGTAAAATTCTGGCAACTAAGCTGCCAGCTTTTTCCGTAAACCCCCCCCCGCTCCCCACACCCCAAAAAACAATGGTACACCACTATATTTTACAGTAAAATGTTGTAAATGTAAAGTTTTTACTGTAAAATCGACAGTCTACTGAAATACATTATACATACATACATACATACATATATATATATATATATATATATATATATATATATATATATATATATATATATATATATATATATATATATATATATATATATATATATATATATACATAGTTAATAATGAAATCCAGAGGCAAATTCATACATTATTCACTGTTACAAACGGCCCTCTGGTGGCAGCCATAACTGCGATGTGGCCCTCAATGAAAACCAGAAATTCATGGTGTAAAATATCTCTGCATACATTATTTTGGTGACATTGTGACAAGCAGACCAGCCAGTAAGCCACGTCAGAAAATGTATGTATAACACTGTTTAATGCACACATTTTAATATTATGTTTTTATCATTAATATTATTATTTTTAATTATGGCAAGTCCATCTTGACAGCACCACCATGTTACATTTTTAAATAGTCAAAAAAATGAGACTAAAATATTTGTGATGTATTTTATTGTGATTGTAATCCTAATCCATAAATTAAAGGCAAACACAAAATCAAAAGAAAATATCAGGTGTGTGTCAGTCCTGTACATGTACAGTATTTATTTGCAGTATCGCCCGCCCCTCCAATGCAGTATACCATGTGTGTTATAAAATACCCCTTGGGTTGTAATTTAAATGATTTGTCTTTCTTTTATAGTATGACATCATTGTGTATATGTATGCGCTATCAGATAAATCCGCCTGCCCTGTTGTTTGCTAGTGGTACGTTCCAAGACCCGCTCATCCGTCTCAAGTGTTTCCTGTAATTCATCACTCCTCTTGAGGACAGTTCTGCTGAGACTTTGTTCACTGACCGGCCAAAGAACCAGATCTGATCCGATTTACAATGGCTGCGCCTCACAAGGGAGAACTTACAGCATCTGAGAGGAAAATTTTACAAGTTATTGAAGCTGGTAAGTAGTCTTTCCTATTTGCTCGTCATATTTGTTGTATCTCGACCATATTTGTTATCACAGTGTTCATACAAACATGGACACCATTAGTCACAACTGTTAATAAAATGCTTCATACAAAGTGTTCTTTCTCATATTATTTCCTATTTCCTCAACCACAGCTCATTCATTTCCCCTTCTTTTGCATTTCATACTTGTTAATGACACCCATGTTTTTATTTATTTATAACTTTTGAGGCAAAAAATGTAAGTCAAGACTTTAGTTATGGGGTAAAATAAATAATGATGTTATTTCTAAATATGAGTACAGTATTTATGTTCATTTGTTCCAGACAATAGGTAAAGTTTGGTATATAAATCATATATTTTCCTAGTTTCAGCATAATTTTTTTTAAACTTTTTGAACAAGTTTTTTTAACATTCTTAGAGCCCTCTAGAAATAAGAATAACACCCTTATTGTCTCCTTTACATTTGTTTTACCCAATATAGAAAACAGAAAACCAGACACGCGTACTCTTATATGGAGAAGACTGAAAATACTACAAATTGTTCTATGACAAGCCACAATATAATACAGAACCTTAGATGTATCCTTTTGAGTTCCTTTTGCCATTTTCATGCTTGAAAATGTTTGATTTAAAGCAAAAATAAGTAATATATGCATATTTTACTCTCAAAACACAAAACAGCAAGGAACAGTTCTATGATTCTTTTTTAAATAAATATTGGGGAAGGGTGACTGTAATGTTTATTTTTTCTGATAATGACAATTTTTATCCTTAAATATTGTGCACCCTTTATACAAATCTAAAATGTTTAAATGGTTAAGTCCTCCCTCGTTCATAATGTGCAAAAAAAACCCTGTTTGGGCCCTCATTGGCTTCAAGAAAAAATATTTGGGGTTAAAGGTCTTCTACATACCCGTGTACTAACTATTATAGAAATATTAAAAAACATGTTATACTATTTACCTTTGGCCTAAACTTTACATGGTTGAATATATTGTAGGCCAACATAAGCATTCTAATATGCTATGCTAACTTGTTGTTGTTGTTGTTGCTCTTTACAGTGTAGCTATAAACTGTCATCAGAATTAAATTTTTTTCAATATGCCACTAGCAAATAAAAATTGGCCTTTAAACAGCCGTGACATATTTTGTATGCCCATTCCCGCTGTTCTGTATTGGATTCTAATATTATATTTCCCATTAGTATGCATTATAATATTAGCAACATGTTATTGTGTTTATATCATAAAGATATTTTTGCTGTGCAGGTGATGTGCAGGAGGCGGCCCAACTGCTTGCGAATGATGATGTACGAGTCAACTGCTTGGATGAGGTACTGAAATACTGCAGATGGTCCTACTTAATGTATTATTTGTTTTTTAAACAGGCTAAAGCCAATGCAACATATATACTATATGATGTTATGTATAGGATGTTGAATATATATAAATACATTTAAAAACTTGTCCAGGATGTACCCCGCCTTCCGCCCGATTGTAGCTGAGATAGGCTCCAGCGCCCCCCGCGACCCCAAAGGGAATAAGCGGTAGAAAATGGATGGATGGATGGATACAGACAAATGTATTATTGTTAGTGTCATTAGTATCAACAGTTAAACTTCTCTTTGTAATAGTACAACTTTTTTTCATTTTAGTTGGTTCTAATAAAAAGTAAAGCATATTGGTTTAACTGTATTTGTAGACAAAAAGTCTACAAATGCCCCCCAGGCCTCATTTTGGACACACTTTAGTTATGCCAAATAAAATGAGGAAAAAAGTAAACTGTTGACTTCATGTTTTCATATTAATTTTGTATTAGAAAATAAACAATGATGAGCGGTATAGCTCGGTTGGTAGAGTGGCCGTGCCAGCAACTTGAGGGTTGCAGGTTCGATCCCCGCTTCCGCCATCCGAGTCACTGCCGTTGTGTCCTTGGGCAAGACACTTTACCCACCTGCTCCCAGTGCCACCCACACTGGTTTAAATGTAACTTAGATATTGGGTTTCACTATGTAAAGCGCTTTGAGTCACTTGAGAAAAAGCGCTATATAAATGTAATTCACTTCACATGATAATAAAAGTAATAATTTTAACAGGAAATGCACTGATGTGGACAATAAGCAAAAATAAATGTGATGATTTGTATATAAAAATACACGACTTTAACATCAGAAAACCATAATATGTGGTAAACAATGTTATTTTTATTTTTAAGTTAAGTTAAAGTACCAATGATTGTCACACACACACTAGGTATGGTGAAATTTGTCCTCTGCATTTGACCCATCCCCTTGATCACCCCCTGGGAGGTGAGGGGAGCAGTGGGGAGCAGTGGGGAGCAGCGGTGCCGCGTCCGGGAATCATTTTTGGTGATTTAACCCCCAATTCCAACCCTTGATGCTGAGTGCCAAGTAGGGAGGTAATGGGTCCCATTTTTTTAATAGTCTTTGGTATGACTCGGCCGGGGTTTGAACCCACAACCTACCGACCTCAGGGCGGGCACTCTAACCACTAGGCCACTGAGTAGGTTGATGTCAAGATTTCAAGAAGATGACTTTAGCCTGTTTACAAGATTGATTTCAATTTCAATTCTTTATTTCAAATAGGGACAACTTACAATAATCAACATATGAATAATATGTAAATATGTCAGGTTTTAGCCAACCTGTAGTCCCCAGGCATGTTGGTGTGTACAAATACAATCAAATGACAATAACATTAACCATAAAAACTCATTAACATTCAGGTAATTAAAGAGTTTAAAAACCAGGTAACTAATTTAAGAATAAAAATAAAACAAAATTAAATGAAACAAAATATGAATCTATATGTATTGCATTGCACACAGCCCAAATGAAATGTCAGTATGTAAAAATATAGGTGTAAAAATAAATATTCTTATGTTATTAAAGTGGTACCTCAAGTTACGAGCTAATTGTTATGCTACGAGCAAAAATTAGGGGTTGGAAGCCTCCCCACCAATAGTTGGCGTAGCGAAGGTCCAGACCCCGTAAGATCCGACCAAAACATCCGGTCTTACTTCAATCAATCAATCAATCAAACAATATCAATATTCTTTATCTAACTAAGTAAAATCTCTTTTTCAAGAGTGACATGGCCAACAAAGTTACAGCAATACATATAATAACAACAATAATAGCAGAAGTCACACACCACAATTAAAAAATAAACCCAAGTATTTACATAAAAACTTGTGATATGTCATAAAATATCAAATGTTTCATTAAAAACATTTAAAAACAAATAGCATGCCTAATAAAACCGTTTTTCGAGCCTTTAAAATGGCCTTGAATTCCCCCAAAGAGATCAGCTCAGGCAACCAGGGTTCCCACATCTGCGATCCCTTCCAAGGTTTCTCGTTGTTCCCATTGGGTTTAGTTTTTTCTTGCCCTGATGTGGTATCTGAGCAGAAGATGTCATTGTGGCTTGTGCAGCCCTTTGAGACACTTGTGATTAAGGGCTATATAAATAACCGTTACTTGATCGATTGATACATTCTATTGTATTGTTTTTCATGCAATATTTCTCACCTAAAAGTGTGTTTTTTAAAAGCATGTTACTTGTTAAAATTGTGCTGTTTCGGGGGAACCAAGCACCGATTAAATAGAGTTCTGCTAACCAATTGGGCTCGTAACCCGAGGTACCACTGTATATTCTAATTTTATTATTAATATTTATTGAACACTTTAAGTTAAATTTGTTTAAAACAATTATTTCATCAAGCTCTGCTGCTGTGTTATTTGTAGCCTATCATATTTATTTATTATATAACTGACAGTCAGTGATGGGCAAACTACTTGGAAAATGTAGAAAGCTAAGCTAAAAGTTACTATCAATTAAACTTAGCTAAGCTACAGGGAAAGCTATCCCCTGAGAATTGTAGCAAGCTACACTACAAGCTACATGGCAAAAGTACAAACGTAGCTTGCTACATCAAAGCTATGTTTAACGGCGTTTATATCTATGTGCCGGCATGTATAATATCAATGTTAATGTAACTAGAGTGTACCCAATAAGGGTCCATTACTATTAACTATCTGTCATTTAGCTGGGGACAACCTACAACTACCTCTAGGGGTCCCCACATGCCACTGTATTTATTTATTTAGTTTGCCTTTTCTTTGGCCCACCCCTATAATGTTATTAATTTGTTCTGCCTACAATAAAAAAAAATAGCATTGATTGATATCTTGACAAAAAAAAAACAATAACTTGTGTGTTGTTTGGAAACAGTTGGTAATGGTTATGTGCAGTAAAACTTTTTATGAACTCAACTCACCTTAATTTGTGTTCCTAAATTTGTGTTGGACGTCTTAGAGAACAGTTGGGATTTTGGTTTACAGAGTAAACTAAGGTTTTGGGCATTGTTTTCTCTGAACGCATACATTTGTCTAAATATGGCCAAGGACACACATTATTGTGGGTTTCCTGGATGTCGTCTCCATCACTAAAAGAAAAATCTAATCTGCTGGAGAGAATCCCTCTGCCATTTTCAAGTATGTTTCCTTTTTTGAGTTGTCAGCTTGTATCGTCCCTCTGTCTCCGACTCCCTTGTCGTCATGTGACATGAGTGCGTGACTGTTATGATTTGGCTTACTAGTTTCGATGACCCACCTTATCTTGCCTCTGATTGACCAGTCCGTAATGTTTCACCATAACCTTAGCCAATTGTGACTCATCATACAAACAACAACCAATCATCATGGATTTTCTCCGCATGTATGGATGTTCTCTTTCATCCAGATCATTGTATTTTCTCCAATTTTTGGGGGGCCTGGATTCGCAGTCCATTTTCTTCTTTGTAGTTTGTAGCTTTGATGTAAGCTACCTAGCTATGGGTCAAAACGTAGCTAAGCTACAGGATAAGCTACACGTTTGAAATGTAGTTAAGCTAAATGTAGCTTGTTACTGCCCATCACTGCTAATAGATATCTAACTTTAACTAAGTAACTGCTAAGACACACAGACAAACTCCCATATCAGCCAATATTGATGATATTGGTGATATTTAATCTGCTTGGTGTGAGTTTAAGCATAAAAGTAAAGACTCCTCGTCTCCATAGGAGTTACGTCAGGCAAGCATGTGTTGTCCATTGTGATAAAGACATATGGAGATGACTCCTGAGAGGCAGATGCCGCCCTCAGAGGTTTTTTGATAATAGACTGGCGCCACTATAAGTAGCTCACAGGCTCCTTCAAACCGTCACAATCAGATGACACAGGTAGCACGAAAAGTTGTGTCGTATAAGCAGTCTTTCATAAAGCAGGGGTGGGCAATACTGCACATTTTAATACAGAGTAAAGACAACATCGGCGATACTGATAAAGACATTTTTCAAGATCGCTGATGTATTTTGTGTGTGTGTTTTTTTTGTTTTTTTTTAATGTTGTTGATAGTGATTATAAGCAGAATATAAAACACACAGCAAAGAGTTTAGGCTTTTTAAAGCAACAATTTAGGAGTAATTTAACAATATAAAAATACAGCAATAAAATACAATGTAACATATCAAAATAACACAACAAGTATTAATTTTCATTTAATTGAATTGTTAAGAAAAATAAAGTCAGTTGTGTAAAAAATGCAAACAAATGCAAAAACTACTATTTTCTCTTTTGGCAAACACGAAACCCTCCTGAGTTTCTCAACAATATCAACAATGTATATATATTAGGGGTGTGGGAAAAAATCTATTAAAATTCGAATCGCGATTCTCACGTTGTGCGATTCAGATTGAAAATTTAAAAAAATAAAAATAAAAAAATAATCGATTTTTTAAAAATCGATTATTTATCTATTTTTTTTTATTTTAATTTTTTGTAATTTTTTTTTTTTAATTAATCAATCCAACAAAACAATACACAGCAATACCATAACAATGCAATCCAATTCCAAAACCAAACCCGACCCAGCAACACTCAGAACTGCAATAAACAGAGCAATTGACAGGAGACACAAACACGACACAGAACAAACCAAAAGTAGTGAAACAAAAATGAATATTATCAACAACAGTATCAATATTAGTTACAATTCCAACATGGCAGTGATTAAAAATCCCTCATTGACATTATCATTAGACATTTATAAAAAAAAAAAGAACAATAGTGTCACAGTGGCTTACACTTGCATCGCATCTCATAAGCTTGACAACACACTGTGTCCAATATTTTCACAAAGATAAAATAAGTCATATTTTTGGTTCATTTAATAGTGAAAACAAATTTACATTATTGAAATCAGTTGATAAAACATTGTCCTTTACAATTATAAAAACTTTTTACAAAAATCTACTACTCTGCTTGCATGTCAGCAGACTGGGGTAGATCCTGCTGAAATCCTATGTATTGAATGAATAGAAAATCCTTTTGAATCGAGAAAATATCGTTTTTGAATAGAGAATCGCGTTGAATCGAAAAAAATCGATTTTGAATCGAATCGTGACCCCAAGAATTTATATTGAATCGAATCGTGGGACACCCAAAGATTCGCAGCCCTAATATATATATATATATATATATATATATATATATATATAACAATATCAACAATTTAATAATATATATATATATAAATACCAACAACATGTAGACATAACAATATCAACAGCACAACAATAAATAAGTACAACAATATCAATAATATAACACTATATGAGTATAACAATATCAAAAATACAACAATGTCAACAATATATAACTTTAGCAATATCAACAATATATAAACATAACAAAATCAAAAACATAACAGTATCAACATTATATAAATATAACAATTCCAAAATATGGTTTATGGTTTGAGTTTATTTCAAATATGCATACAATTACAACATGATACATCACAATTTCCAGTTTCTCTTTAGAATGTATTGTTTTTATTGCAAGCATTTTTTTTATTCCTTTTGTCATTCAATTCAATGTTTGTCGTAAAGCATTAAGAACGTGTTTACAAAATGATCATATGCTTCATCAACATAATTGTCATTGTACACATTGTCCCTCATTTTTGAAAGCAATCATACTCCTCTCTGTGCATAGCCTTTGAAATGTCTTTTGGTCATCCATGTTCCTCTTGTTGTAGTTTCCATCATATATTGTGAAAACTGGCAGATGATCACTAATGTTGGGTATAAGTACACCACTTGAAGTATTATTATCAAAATACTGATGCTGTTATATAAATATATAACAATATCACAATATAACAAAATCAACAATACAACAATTTCGCCCATTCCTCTTTGCCCATTCCTTTTTGCAGAACCGCTCAAGCTCCATCAAATTGGATGGAAGCATTGTTTTTTATCAAGGATGTCTCTGTACATTGCTGCATTCATCTTTCCCTCTATCCTGACTCGTCTCTCAGTTTCTGCCGCTGAAAAACATCCCTACTGTCATGACCTGTTCCCTGGGTCATGGCTTAGTTTATGTTTTTGTATTATTCTTCCTATGTTAAAATCTAGTTTGTTCCCAGTGCCACTTGGTCTCTTTTGTTTACGTTCTGTTGCCAGGGTTGCTTAGAGTACGCACCGGCATTTACTTTGTCATTGGTGTTTTCAGCTGTGGGGTAGTAATCACAGCCCTTACTTAAACCTGCATTGCGATCTACTCAGTCTGGGTCTCTTGTTCGCCACTGGCGACTGTTGAGGTTTATGTTCCAGGCTATGCTCATTTAACTTGTGTACTACACTTTACCTGCCCTCCCACTAGAGATGCGCGGTTTGCGGGCACAACCGCGGAGTCCGCGGATTATCCGCGGATCGGGCGGATGAAATTTAAAAAAATAAGATTTTATCCGCGCGCGGGATGGGTCGGGCGGATTAATTAGATTTTTTTATTTATTTATTTATTTATTTTTTTTTTTTTTTGCGGGTGGCAGTTAAACCAATTCGGAAATATATATACATAGTTAAATGTTGTTACCCACATACGAAAAACGAGCAGGCACCTGCTGCATATGCCACAACAGAAGAAAAAAAAAGAAAAGAGATGGACACTTTTACGGAGCGGAGAAGGGACGCCTCGCCGGGGTCCGGGACCAAGGCCCCTTCCCCCGAGAGGGCCCCACCGGGAGCCGTAGCTGAGGCGATCCGCGAGAAGGGCCCGACGCACGTCCAGGGTCACTACCGCGCCCACCGCACCGACACCCCGCCTCGTCCGCCTTCGCCGCGGCCGGCGTCACGCGCAGCAGGTAAGCAGCTTACCTGCCCGCCACCCCCGTGGCTGGGGGCTCGTAACATGGGTCACTCCGCACGCTCCGCCCGCGCAGCTTACCTGCCCGCCACCCCTGTTGCCGGGGGCGCGTAACAGGGGTCACTCCGCGCGCAGTGCGCTCACGAAAGGGGTGGGCCTCACCCTGGTTGATATAGAGAGCAGGACGGTGGCCATGGAAGTCGGAACCCGCTAAGGAGTGTGTAACAACCCACCTGCCGAATCAACTAGCCCTGAAAATGGATGGCGCTGGAGCGTGGGCCCATACCTGGCCGTCGCCGGCAGCGAGACGCGCTTGGAGGTGCGCTCAGCGCGGCTCCCATATGATTGCGCACTGGTGTGCGTCTGGGTCGTGACAGCGTGGCACACGAAAGTCTGTGCTGCATTGGATCAGTCTCCTTTCTTTAACAGGCAAAAGCTTTATAACCTCACCATACCTGCCAACTTTTGAAATCAGAAAAACCTAGTAGCCAGGGTCCAAGGGCCGCAGGCCCCGGTAGGTCCAGGACAAAGTCCTGGTGGAGGGTTCAGGGCTTCGCCCCCCGACGCAAAATGATTATTAGCATTCAGACAGGTTAAAATGTTGCTAAAACCATCACTTTTCTATCAGTCACAGTGACTTTTCAAAACAAAAATATTACAGCAAAAATCATATGGGTTGATTGGCATGTTTATTCTGTAAGCTAACTTCAATAGTTTGAAATTATTTTGACAGTTAATGCCAGTTATCCTGTCAACCTTTCACAAGACTTCAATTTGTTAATTGAAAGTATAAACAGTATAAACACTTTTTACAGTAAACAAATGGTAAAACAGTACTAAACAATTCCATAAAAAAAAAAATTGGTGTCATTATTAACTTTCTGTCCAAGCTTGTATAATCTACTGCCTTGTTCAATTGTAAAAAATATTCTGTGCCTAAAATTCACATTTCTATCACAATTATCAGACTGTAAACATGGTAAGCTAACTTCATTAAAATTAATAGTCCTGTCAATAGCATGGAATTACAATTCAAATGTAGTTTTTTTGTAAGCCTTTCAAAAGAATTCAAAATATGAAAAATTAATGAAAATTAATTTAAGCCAACAGACACTTGAAAAGTGGCACATCACATCTCTAATGTAATCATTTTAACTTTTCAACAGAAATAGCACTGCAAAAATATTAAGGACATACTTCTGTATTTTGGTAGTTATGCTGTCAACATTTAACAAGATTTCTTCAACTTGGACTTGAAAGCATAAATAGTATAAACACTTTTAACAGTATGTCGTGCTGTGAAATACAGCCGACAGGATTGCGCACCAAACACGAAGCAAGGCCAAAGCGCATGCAGGTGCAGGAGAAGAAAGGACTTCTTTCATTTAAGGTTTGTGATAAACCATCAAACTCATTCGTTAAAAGGACTCTATAGTAATATAAAGCGAATTTTTCTGGACATTATCATGCAAGAAAAGTTTATTTTTGGGACCGCGATCACCGCGTAATGATTTTTAAAGGTTGCATTACAAACATTTAACTGTCCCATGTGATCAGCCAGTGCGATTGGAAATCCATGCTCAATTATTGCCTCCGTAAATAAAACTTCGGGCGGGTGCGGGCGGATGGCGGGCGGATGGCGGGCGGATGGCGGGCGGATGGCGGGCGGGTGCAGTTCTGATCAAACGTTACATCGGGTGGATGGCGGATGGTTGACGACTTTCTGACGCGGTTGCGGATGAAATAAATTGCCTATCCGCGCATCTCTACCTCCCACCAAAAATCGCTGTGTTTTGCCTTGGTTATCATTCTTACCCCCAAGCTGCTTCCTGCCGTTTATCCTGCATCTTGGGCACATGACCTTCGCAGAAATGCGACCCACAGCATGATACTTCCCCCCACCATGATGCTCCCTCCCACCATGCTTCACTGTCGGGAAGGTATTGGACTGGGGATTTTTTAGTTTTCATGCATTTGCAAATTTAAAAAAAACACTTTTCACTTTGTCATTATGGGGTATTGTCTGTAAAATTTTGAGGACAAAAATAAATGTATTTCATTTTGGCTGTAACATAACAACATTTGGAAAAAGTGAAGCCCTGTAAATACTTTCCGAATCACTGTACATACACAAAATTAGCACAGCAACATAGTATGAAATGTAATAAAACAACAGAAGAATCTAAATACAAATTATGGACAAAAGGAGGCAATTATAATTCTCATTAGGTTTGTGGACAAAGCCACTAACAAAATGTTAAAGCAACCCCTATTTACTGTTTCAATGTGGTTATGTTGACCAGTCTGAGGGGCATCAACATAAGCGGGTTCCACTGTAATACAACACTGATATATTACAGGAGGAAGTTACTCACAAAACTCTATTATTATTATTAATAATAATAATGTCAACAATTTTTTTCATTAATTTTTTCATTTATTTATTTATTTCAGGCAATGACATAAAAAAGTACAAAGTTGACAACACATAATAATATAAACTAATATAGTGCAAAAGGTAATGTATAGCAGTGGTCCCCAACCACCGGCTCGGTACCGGTCCATGGACCGATTGGTACCGGGCTGCACAAGAAATAAAATAAAAATATATTTTTTGTATTTTTATTTTTTAATTTTTTTATTAAATCAACATAAAAAACACAATATATACATTATATATCAATATAGATCAATACAGTCTGCAGGGATACAGTCCGTAAGCACACATGATTGTATTTCTTTATGACAAAAAAATTAAATTAAATAAAATAAAATTCCATCATTTACTGTAATATGATCAGAGGATGAATTGTGTTGTGGTAAGTATTCCCCCATACTTCAACACAGTATGTAAGGTATGGCAGTACCAAGGTGCAGTATAGAGTACGGAGTGCATTTTCATTGAGGTATAGTTTTGCTTTGTTTATAATTGAGAAGCTTTTGGAGATTTTTGTTTTAATGTGTCTGACATGAGGTTTCCATGATAGTTTACTATCAATTATTACTCCCAAAAATGGTATTCTCATTTACGATTTCAATTTGGGTACCATCAATACTTATTTTCTGTTCAGACGTTATGTTGCGATTTCCAAACATCACTATCTTAGTTTTATTTATATTCAAAGATAATTTATTTGTGTCCATCCATTTTCTTACTATGTTTAGTTCTGTGTTTACTGTATTTATGAGCTCATTATAGTCATCACTACTGTAGAATATATTTGTGTCGTCTGCAAATAGTATAAATTTCAGTACTTTGGATGCATTAAACATATCATTAATATATACATTAAATAGTTTTGGCCCCAACACGGACCCTTGGGGGACTATGTGCTATACATGTGTAGTACTACAGAATATCTCATTAAAAAAAACAAAAAAAACTTTGTTGTTTCTGCTTTGTGTCCTAAAAGTACGGAATGACTCCACTGATGCATGCAGCCTACAAAGGCAAAGCCGATATGTGTCGTCTACTGCTGCAGCATGGTGCTGATGTCAACTGCAATCAACACGAGTATGGATACACCGCTCTCATGTTTGCTGGATTGTCAGGTAAAAAAAAAAAGAAAAAAGGTGTTTTATTGTGCCAATGCTTAAATGTGCCAGCAACCATACCAGTACACTTTTTAACCTAAAATACCTACTTGTACTGTAGGGGTGTGAATCTTTGGACACCTAACGATTCGAACCGATTCCGATTCCTAGGGTGACGATTCAATTTGGAATCGATTTTTAATTCAGCAAGACTCTTGATTCAAACCGATTCCCAAAAAGTATTATTTGGTGTAATAGTTATAATGAACATTTTTCAAAACAGGTTACAGGTTAGAAAAGCTCCTTCTGGTTGCTTGGAGGCCTAAAAACGGAATTTAAAAAATGGATTCTTATAAAAAATTTAAAAAATCATAAAGAAATGTTATACATTTTTTTTATCGATTTTTGAAAATTATGTATCGATTTAGAATCTGAATGAATAAGAATTGTGATTTGGATGTGAATCCATTTTTTGTGCACCCCTACTGTACTTTACTGTACTGTAGTTTTGATGATCAAATATGGAGGTGAAAAAATTGCTAATGCTAATCAGTGGCATACCCAATTTGAATTAGCATCAAGACTTTTCAGATCTGTGTTTAAAACATTGTATTCTTGTTTTACACGACGTAGAAATGTCATATCTTGAGTTTGGTGTGTTCCAATTTAGGTTTTACATAGTCGAAACTGATTCGTAAGATTTTTTAGTATGCTTGCATGTATGCTACATGGATGCTAGCAAGAGCACAGCTAATGGGGATAATAACAAATAAACAGATCCTATTTCTGACTTTTTCCTCCTCAAAAAGGCTACAATAAACACAAATGTGGAAGACATTTTAAAAGTGAAAGTCGTAAAAAGATTTCCGTAGGTCAGTGGCTCTCAATTATTTTCAGTCATAACCCCCTCAATCCCCCACCTAATATTTTCATTTATTTGTACGAAGTACTGTATGAGTTACTTTATGGCAGGAGCAGTCTGTCACCATTTTAATCACCTGATTATCAAAATATAATGAAATATATCTATTTTATAACAATCATTCAAAACACTATAGCAGTGGTTCTTAAACTTTTTTCTCCAAGTACCGGTATATTTATATATATATTTGAACAGTAACACTGAGTTTAAATCTTTGATCAAGTGATTATTTGTCATACCATTAAATAGAGCCCATGTACCACGCGTACCACAGTTTGAGAATCCTGCACTATAGGACTATATAATTATGAAATATAACATAGATAGGCATAATGGCTAACAAAGAGCACAATAAACGATGCACAGATACAAAAAACAACATAACACGCTAATTAATAGACGTAATACAAGAAAAAGCAAACAAACAAATTAAATCCAAGCTAAATAAACTCAGTCGAAATTTTTTTTAAGATGAGTTAATCCTTGTTTTATTTTAAAATACCTGTTTTACAAGCGCTCTAGAAGCCACTATGGCGCCCTCACAAACGATCCGAAATCACAATAATCTTTAACTTTGACAACCATATTGCTACAACAATAAACATTTAAAAAAGTATTATCCAGCCACATCGACAAGGAGCTCTTCTTCTTCTGTCGTGTGTCTTTAGATTGTCAGCTCTGTTGAGGCGAGCCAGGTCAATGTGTCATCGTCCAGGTCAATCAGACCTTGTTCGTCATTCGGTGGCCGGTGTTTGGGGCAACTAGTTACTATATGCTCTACTGTCTGGACTGGGTCCCCACAATCGCAGGAGGCACCTTCCGCAAGCACTAAAAAAAAATAAAAAAAGACAAGGAGCTGAATGAAAGGAGCAGACAGAGCGTTAGAGAAATTTACTAACTCAATTCTTCATTAAATCACTTGCCACGAACATAATTGAGCTCACTTATTATGTCTTACCTTTACTTTAGTATGTAAAGCTGGGTGGTGGTCCCTAAAATGTTGGACGTATAGATATTGTAGCCACAACTTTCTTTTGGCAGGTTTAGCAAATGGGTGAGCCATCGTCTTAAATGACTCCTTGGTCATGCAAGTACCCAAAAACGACCTCATCTTTTTTCGGATGTTTTTACGTCCTGCTGCCATTTTTCGGCTTATTTAGCGTATTAGCATTTCTCTCGATGGTAAAACGTTGTTTTCATTTTGTGCAGGTTGTGCTGAAAACAACATACCAGCATAATGTCCAATTATAGCGAGTAAGGAGAACTGAAGATTTGCGATTAGATTTCGTTACGTTTTTAATCGTTGAATCCGTAGTTACCGCTGATGTGCATTTCTGGTCTTGTCAGCCTCGTCCGGACAGAAGGGTGACACAGCAGTGTGGCTGGATCAAAAGAGACTTCGGAGATTCTTTACTGAACCAAAAGTTGCTTTATTACAAGCGAGCATCATTATACAGGACTGCAGTTCCTGGAGGAGGTCAGGTCAAGAAAATGAGGCACTCCTAACTTGGAGAAGCCAAACCATAATTTTTTATATTTCTCCTTCCTGTCTCTGTGTGTGTGTGCTAAGTCAGGAGAGCGCATCTGACCATAAAAGGAGAAGTTTGTGTGTAAGTGTCTGAAAAACAACTGCTCTAAGTCACATCTTAAATATTGGTGTTGGGCGAAACATGTAGTCTCTTCTCAAGGATAGGGCTATCACTTTTGCATTTTACAGTAACATGTCTCAGCGTTCATGTTTATCTAAAGGGAATTGCAAATTCCTGTTAATAAATTATAGTTTCACCCCGTAGGCAAGACGGACATCACTTCCATGATGCTGGACGCCGGCGCAGAGGCAGACCTTGTGAACTCAGTGGGTCGCACTGCAGCTCAGATGGCGGCTTTTGTGGGTGAGACGGACGCAGACAAGTCTGCAGTGTTAACGAGATGGCAAATCTGCGTACGCTCTTTTCCAGGCCAGCACGACTGCGTGACGGTGATCAACAACTTCTTTTCACTGGCAAGACTGGAGTACTACACCAGACCTCAGGGGCTGGAGCCAGAGCCAAGGCTGCCTCCGTGGCTAGCAGCACCCCTGCACAAAATCATTATGACGACCAACCTCAACCCAGTCAAGGTGAAGCCTGCTAAGTTACTCTGTAGAAATTAACCTTTGAACCGCTTGTTGACTGACTTCTATTCTAGTGACAAATCTGCCTTTATTTGCATGCCTTAATGCGGCTACTGGACTGTTTCTGGAAACTGTAGTTTGTTGAAATTTGTCACGGAAAACATTAGTTTGTGGAAATTCAACTGATACAGTGGTACCTACACTTTTCATACAATTCAGTCTTTGACAAACACTTTCATCAAAAGTTTCCCCCCGGTTTTAGTCTACCGTCTCACATTGTGCTTAACAAACGACTCAGTTTGCCCGTTTAGGCCCTATCCTTCCGCGGATTCACGTGCCCAACAAATAATCCCAGGTGTGTTATTAATACACTGTGTGAGTTCAACTGTGCTAGTAAAGTGAAATGTGTCTTTATAACACAGCGTTTCTGTTAGTCTGCTCCCAACTCCCAAGTCACCCTCCCGCAATTCTGTTGCCACTCTATTACATCATCACCAGTTGAAGCTGGAGTTCTTTGCTAACCAACACAGATACACAACAAGTCTCCATGCTTTTTGTTGTTGAGTACGACTGCAAAATAATCCACCATGGGGCCAAAGAAAGTTGCGAGTGCCAGCACTATGGTAGATTTTTTTAATTTTCCTGAGGGAACTCTCCTGAAGGAATCAATAAAGTACTATCTATCTATCGATAAGGTGAGAAACACTATTGAATACAAGAAAGAACTCGAAGCAAAGTTCAAAGGGGACGTACGTATGGTTCTCCCTCTCCGCTCATCGCTGTCTTTGTCAGAGTCTTCAACAAAGGTGTTTAATATTCATTTATCCATTTAATTCCTCATTTGTATGTATTTCACATTGTTTTTTGCATGTAAAGCTATCATTATGCCCTATAAAATGTATTTTCTTTTCATATTTGTGGGTGTATAGAATGGATCAATTGGATTTAGATGATTTTCTATGGGGAAATTTGCTTCCGTTGTTGTACGATTCAGTCTTTGTTAGACCTTTAGGAACAGATTACAAAGGAACAACTGATTTACACAACAACACTGTTGGCTGGGACAGACTTTTCCGAAAGTAAGCAATCAAAACGTAATGACAAATAATACATGAATAAAATGTTTGTAATGATGCATTTGACACAGGTTCATCAAAAAGTGCATATCAACATACAAACCCCAAAACCAGTGTTTTGATTGATTGATTGAAACTTTTATTAGTAGATTGCACAGTACAGTACACCTTCTGTACAATTGACCACTAAATGGTAACACCCGAATAAGTTTTTCAACTTGTTTAAGTCGGGGTCCACCTAAATTGATTCATGATACAGATATATACTATTTTCATAATACAGTCATCACACAAGATAATCATCACTGTATAAAAATTTAATTATTTACATTATTGAAGCTGGCATGTTATGAAAATCGTAAATAAAGACAGAATACAATCATTTGCAAATCCTTTTCAACCTATATTCCATTGAATAGACTGCAAAGACAAGCTATTTAATGTTTGAACTGAAAAACGTTGTTATTTTTTGGAATTTGCAACATCTGCAACATGTTTCTAAAAAGCTGGGACAAGTGGCAAAAAAGACTGAGAAAGTTGAGGACTGCTCATCAAACATTTATTTGGAAAATCCCACAGGTGAACAGGCTAATTGGGAACAGGTGGGTGCCATTATTGGGTATAAAAGCAGCTTCCATGAAATGCTCAGTCATTCACAAACAAGAATGGGGCAAGGGTCACCCCTTTGTTAACAAATGCGTGAGCAAGTTGTCGAACAGTTTAAAAACAACATTTCTCAATGAGTTATTGCAAGGAATTTAGGGATTACCCCGTCCAAGGTCTGTAATATATTCAAAAGGTTCAAAGAATCTGGAGAAATCACTACACGTAACATTGAATGCCCGTGACCTTGGATCCCTCAGGCGGTACTGCATCAAAAACCGATATCAGTATGTAAAGGATATCACCACATGGGCTCAGGAACACTTCGGAAAACCACTGTCTATAACTACAGTTTGTCGCTACATATGTAAGTGCAAGTTAAAACTCTACTATGCAAAGCAAAAGCCATTTATCAACAACACCCAGAAACTACGCCGGCTTCGCTGGGCCCGAGGTCATCTAAGATGGACGGATGCAAAGTGCAAAAGTGTTCTTTGGTCTGATGAGTCCGCAGAGCATGAGTTAGTAGCAATACTCTTTTACTTTCGAAAAATAAATGTATAAACATTTTCAATTTGGTCTGAAAATTGGGTGTTTCTTCAATGCCAATGAAATGTTTCTGGACGATGTAATCTTTTTGAACTGCAATGCACTTATTGCATGAAACTCTTTGGTTTGGCGTTTGGATTCTGCAGTGAAATAAAAAAGTAAGTCAGTTAGTCCAAGCCGGATTAAAAAAACATATGTCTATTTTGCTTTCCCGGATCGAAAAAGAGATGGTTTTGAGTTCTTCTCGTGAGCTGGCACCACTCACTTTCACAGTGAAGCAATGCATTGTGGGTTTGCTGTTGCCTGGTTACATAGGGTCTTGCATTCACAGTTTTTGCTCTGTTAGGACTTATCTGAGGGCCCCGCAAATGTTAAATGTTTTTTGCTGGGTGATTTCACTACAAAATACAGCATGACGATACTTTAGATACAACTGTTTTGACCAAATAAATGATGTGCATTCAATTTAAACATTAAACAAATGCTCCTGTATGACATTCTGAAAATGAAATTGCATTTGTGTCAAGTGTGTTAAAGCTGATTTTAATCAAAATGCTAGTGTCATTATTCTGATTACAATTTCTATCGTTTGACAGCACTGTTATACTATAAATAGAAAAACCTAAAAAAAATACTTTTCATGCCTTATTTTTCTGTGTAATCTAAGTCATACGTGTCAGTGTCAGTAGCTATCAGACACTATCTGACTATTGGACACAAAATGTCAGCTTGTTGTGGACTACGTGGCTCAGTTGGTAGAGCGGCCGTGCCAGCAACCTGAGGGTTCCTGGTTCCATCCCTGGCTTCCGTCTTCCCAGTCACGTCCGTTGTGTCAAGCCCTTCACCTTTGCTCCTGATGGGTCGTGGTTAGGGCCTTGCACGCCATCCGTGTGTGAATGGGTGAATGTGGAAATAGTGTCAAAGCACTTTGAGTGCCTTGAAGGTAGAAAAGCACTAATAAAGTATAATCCATTTACCATTTAGCTTTCAAACAAGACCGAGGGGTCTTAAACTCATTGGTGGTAGAGCATACTTGCCAACCCTCCCGGATTTTCCGGGAGACTCCCAAAATTCAGCGCCTCTCCCGAAAACCTCTCGGGACAAATTTTCTCCCGAAAATCTCCCGAAATTCAGGCGGAGCTGGAGGCCACGCCCCCTCCAGCTCCATGCGGACCTGAGTGACGTGTTGACAGCCTGTTGTACATGCATATGTGACCCACCCATAATGTGTCACATTTTTGTGTTGATTTATTTATTTTATTTTGTAGTTTGAATTCGTTTTTGGGGCTGTCATTTCACATTTATCAGTATTCACATTGGTCAGTAGGGGGCAGTAGGGCGTTTCTTCCCAATTGAATGCTATCACCTGCAGACCGGAAGTGTCTTGTCATTCTGATGAGCGCGACCAGTCTGTGAACAACTGAAACGTCCTGTGTGCATTTTCCTCCTGTATAACAGGTTAGTTTTGGTGAATCAACTCACTGAATAATATCCATGTGATCTTTATAAGTTTAAGTACACATTCTGATGGTGGAGCCTAACTCTAAAGTGTTTGTGAGTTGTAGTTTGTATTTGTGAATGAATCCAGTGCACAGCTGCAGTAATCAATACAAAAAGGCGACGTGAGTGCGCAATGTTTATATAGGAACTTCTGATCCTAATTCAGACTCTCAAATTAGAGCTCCCGTTTTCTTATTGATTTTATAATGTATATTTGTATAATGTGTGTGTTCTGAAATATTGACAGGGAATAGAACAAGGATGGACAATTCAACCCTTAACTCAAAAATGAGTAGAGGAGTGTTATGTGTGTGTATATGTGTAAATAAATGAACACTGAAATTCAAGTATTTCTTTTATTTATGTATATATATATATATATATATATATATATATATATATATATATATATATATATATATATATATATATAGCTAGAATTAACTGAAAGTCAAGTATTTCTTATATATATATATATATATATATATATATATCTTAACCACGCCCCCCGCCCCCCACCTCCCGAAATCGGAGGTCTCAAGGTTGGCAAGTATGTGGTAGAGGCAGGAATCGGAATTACGTTTTAACCACATGGCTATATTTGCTAACAACTTCTACTTGCAGTTATAGTGACCCTAAATTACGGTTGGCCTTAAATCATTATAAATGTTGAGTTGCGTTGAGTTGAGTTTGAGTTTATTTCGAACATGCATGCATACTGTGCAATCTACTAATAAAAGTTTCAATCAATCAATTAATACAACATGATACATCACAATTTTCAGTTTCTCTATTCAACATGTTCGAAAAGGAGTAGGAAGAAGCAGAGTTTATTTAATCCTACCCCTTTTCCTTTACATAGCAGTTGCTAAAACTTGTGTTCACTTCCTGTTCTCAATGTATTCACAATATACTCCAAAAGTGATAACAATAAAAATGAATAAATAATAATTGGTGAAGTTAGTTATATTTCATAGGGGGAGATGAGTAATATTATCTTAAAAATGAATGGATGGATGAGATAAATTCAGAATGTTTATCATAGTTCTTCTTCTTTGTACTTTGTAAACATTGAATGTAAAATTCAATGTAAAAAAAATTATATTTTGACACTGTCGAGTTCCTAAGAAGATGCTCAGAGATACTTCAGCTTGCTTACAGGATGTTGCTCTTTGTGTTGCCCAATGTGTTTGTTTTGTTGTACTGTTATATTTGTGGATGTTCATATCTTCTTATCGTAAAGGAAGCATTCATCATAATCTTTAAGCAGGAAAAAAATGAATGAATTAAAGGTGGGAGCAAACAAGCTTTTTTTGTGTGTGTCTTTACCGCCATCTTCGGGTCTAAGTTAAATGTCAAAGTCGACCAACCTCTCAGTTTATGACTCTAGTATCCAGGTGAGAGGCATGATTTCTAATATAGAATTAACTTTTACCAACTTAGAGGCGATGCAGCAGCTCATTGGCTCAGTATGCCAAAGGCTCAGTATGTCAATACTGTAATCATGGCGCCGCCCAAAGCAGTTCCTCGGCATTAGCACTTCTAATAACATCGCTAATACTTGGTTAATATTCAGGTCACAGGATGTAAATGGAGTATTGTTGGCAGTTTCTTTAGAGGGCTTTATGGGCGCAATAGATTACCCCCATTAGCTGCATTGTCAGCTGCCTCGTACTTGCCGTATAATAATAATAATAATAATAATAATAATAATAATAATACATTTTATGTAGTATAACGCTTTACAGGATAAAAAAAATTAAAATATGAAACAGTTTAAAGTAATAATATAAAATACAGGAAATATAAAAGCAGTACATTGTAAAATACATAATAATACAGGACAATTACAAGACAGGACATTACAAGACACAGAACACGAATCACTAATCACTGGTTAAAAGCAGATCTGAATAGGTGTGTTTTGAGAAGGCTTTTGAAGGTGGGAAGGTCTGGGCAGTCACGGATGGGTTTGGGAAGAGTGTTCCAGAGGATGGGAGCAGCGATGGAGAAGGCTCTGTCACCCCAGGTCCGGAGCTTGGTTCTGAGTGGTGGGAAGAGGAGGGTGGCATCAGAGGAGCGGAGGCTGCGTGAAGTGGTATGACGGTGAAGCAGGTTGGTGAGGTAGCAGGGGGCCTGGTTGTGGAGGGCTTTGTGGGTGAGGAGGAGAACTTTAAAGTGGATCCGGTGAGGAACGGGGAGCCAGTGGAGTTTCTGGAGGACTGGGGTGATGTGCTCACGGGAGCGGGTGTGGGTGAGCAGGCGGGCGGCAGAGTTTTGAATGTATTGGAGTTTATTGAGAATTTTGCAAGATGAGCCGTAGAGGATGCTGTTACAGTAGTCAAGTCTGGAGGTGATGAAGGCATGGATTCGGGTTTCAGCAGCAGAGAAGGAGAGGGATGGACGGAGACGGGCAATATTTTTGAGGTGGAAGAAAGCAGTTCTTGTGATGTGGTTGACATGGTGTTGAAAAGAGAGGTTATTGTACATATACAATATATTACACATTAGAATGCATAAAAAAAGAAAAACATGTGTTCTTGTCTTACATTCGGATTGTGAATGATGGACAAAATTCCCCAAAAAGTGCAATTCCCCCTTTAAGTTAAGTAGAGGGACACAAAATAAATGCACACGTATGCAACATGTGTACATGTTTATTTAACCTGCTGTCCAATCTGCCAGTTGGTCATGCTGGTGAGGGAGAATCCCGTTCTGGTGGATGTTGGAGCGCTGGAGAAGTGTTCCCAAGTGATGGACCTGCTGTGTGAGCAGTGTGTGAAGCAGCAGAACATGAACGAAGTCTTGGCCATGAAGATGCATTACATCAGCTGCGTGCTGCAGAAATGTGCGACCTTCCTGCAGAAACAAGATGACAAGTTGGATGCGCTGGTAAAAAGGTGAGTATTAGAAATGTCTTTGATTGATTGATTGAAACTTTTATTAGTAGATTGCACAGTACAGTACATATTCCGTACAATTGACCACTAAATGGTAACACCCTAATAAATTTTTCAACTTGTTTAAGTCGGGGTCCACGTAAATCAATTAATGGTATGATTTAGAGAACCAGTGTGGATACATAACTAATATTTTAACATCCATGGCTTTAATCGAAATAACGGAAGAGATTACCAATACAATATATGGTACACAGTAGGCAGCAGCAGTGTTTATGGATCTAACTAAAGCATTTGACACAATTAATCGCAATATTTTAATAAAAAACGGTATGGCATCAGAAGGTTGGTGTCATGTCTGTGTAATCATGCTTTGTTTTAGTCATGTTTTGTTTTGTTTAGTTATTGGACTCTTTAGTTTCTGGCTTTTCACTCCCTTGTCTTGTTTCCATGGTTACCCATTAGTTTCACCTGCTCCACGTTTGGACTCATTGTGCACTCTTGTCACCATAGCAACCCATTAGTTTTCACCTGTCACGTCACGCACCTGTTTCACGTTTTGAGTCACGCACCTGTTTTTGTTAATCATGTCTGTAGTATTTAAGTTCATTGTTTTCAGTTTGTCTTTCTGGCGACATCCCGGATTCATACCCCTGTCACACTCTTACCTCTGCGCACTTCATAGTCCATGCCAAGTAAGTTTTTATTTTTTGTTTATTAATGCCACAGTTAGTGTTTTTGTTTAATTGTTCACAGTTTCTGCCTATGTGCAAGTTTTGTTTTCAATAGCCTAGTTTTGTACCTCCGCCATTGTGCGCGCTTTTCGTTTGTTCCTTTTTGATATATAGTGTTAAAATAAATCATGTATTCACCTTCACGCCATGTCTGGTCCAAATCACTTGCACCTCGGGAGAACAAACCACGCCACAGTCTCAGTCGTGACAGTTGGTCTTAAACTGGATAAGAAGCTACTTAACCAACAGAAAGCAACACATGAAGTTAGGCGAACACACGTCTACAACGCTAAATGTATCCTGTGGTGTATCTCTATATAAACAACATTTAAACATTTACAAAAGACTTAAATTAGTAATATTTGCATACGTTACAACTGGGGTTTGTTCAGTAGATAACACACAGAAGCTAATACAAATTATAACAGAAGAAATAAACAATTTAAAAAGATGATTTGACAAAAACAGACTATCCTTGAACCTCAGTAAAACTAATATAATGATATTTGATAAGAATAGAAGAGAAAGTCAAACACAAATACAAAAAGACATTGAAACAGCAAATACAACAAAATAATTGGGTGTAATAATTTTGATAAAATGTCCTGGACATCTCATATAAAAATAGCCAACATAAGGTGGCAAGAAACACATCAACAATGAATCAAGCTAAATATGTATTGGACACAAATCACTCCATGTCATGACAAGGGGGTTTTTGCAGCTTACTGCGAGGATTGTTCTCCCAGGACGCAAACTGACTTTTCCGGACAACGGTAGCAGGTAGGAACATATATTTATTCTCCAAAACTCAAAAGGGTACAAAAAAAAACAGAAAACAACCCGAAGGCGAGCGTGCATAACGCATGCGAAAGCTAAGGCAAAAAATACTAAGGACATGAAACATGAAAGTCGCTAACTGTGGCATAAACAAACAAAACTTACTTGAAGGTGCGAGCAGCATGAACAAAGTAACATGCATGACATAAGCATGAAAAGAGCATGAAAACAGCAATGTCGCCAGGCCGACTAACTGGCAACGACAGGCTTAAATAATAGTCTCTCTTGATTAGAGACAGGTGTGACCCGAACGCAAGAGACAGGTGAAAATCATAAGTCGTCATGGAAACTAAAACAAACAAAGGAGCGCAAACAGGAACTAAAAGAGTCCAAAAACTAACAAAAAATAACAAAACATAATCCAGACCACAGATTAATAATTACAAAAGTAGGCTTCAGTCACTAACGATGTTACAAAAGAGATCAGTTAGAATAATACATAATGATGGATGTAAAGAACATTCAAACCCTTTATTCATCAAATCAAAAATACAGAAATTCAACAATAAAGGGAATTTGCAAACAGCCAAAATTATGCACGCTATAACCTGCTACCCAAGAATGTACAACAATTCTTAGACTTAGACTTAGACTTAGTTCCACACAGTAGCTCAGTTACAAAGGATGGAAAGGGTAAGGATGGAAAGGATAATGCAGGTATAAAGTAGACTAAAAATGTACCATAGTAGCAATATAAAATATAACATATAGGTAATATTTACTTATTATATATACAGTATATAATATACACTGATATATTATATTATCATATTATATTATATTTGTATATAATATATACAAAAGATAAAAAAATACCAATTACCATGTACAATATTACAGTATATGTAACAGCTGCAGCAAAAAAAGGGCAGAATAAAATAGAGATCTTCTCAACACGCACCTACGCTGCGCTAAAGGCAGTGCCGGCCCAAGCCTCCATGGGGCCCTAAGCAAAATTTGATTTTGGGGCCCTCTATTTCTGCCAATAATATTGATTGTTGATCATTCACACACCTATACTATAAACTCATTGCGGCTCTGGCAGTGTTGTTTACATTATCCTATTGTTAGCCTGGCATGTCTTTACAAATGACATGTCATTTATAAAGATATGGGGGTGGCCCAGTTAAGAACATAAATAATACCAATGAATGAACGAATGATGTCCAGAGTGCCACATATGGTTCCTAATCTTAAAATGTAGAAAACATTCAGCTACAAGAGTGGCCTGGGGTTGAACAGTCAAAGTGATAAAGCTTTGTATTTACAGTAAAAGTGTCATCTTGTCTCATCAGTCTTGTACATATTAGTCTTTAATTACTAGTTTATATTTTTAGTTAATTGTTCATATTTAATGTTTACTTTGTACAAAGAGAGCGCAGTCTACTGAAGTTAAATTCCATGTGTGTTAAACATAACTGGACAATAAAGCTGATTCTGATTCACTTTATTATTTTTGGTAACAAAAACCTGAAACAGCAATGTGCAAAAATGTTGACCTAAAATTGTGTTTTTGTACAATAATATATCTTTGATCATTTAGAAATCATCAGTCAGACTCTACATGCAAAAAATAAAAAATAAGAATTTTTTGTTAATTGCTTTTGGGGGCCCCCTGGTGGCCGCGGGGCCCTAAGCAAGCGCTTAGTACGCTTATGCCTTGGGCCGGCTCTGGCTAAAGGAAATGTCAAAAAAACAGTCAGATAGGTCAGTCAAACTTTAATAATATATTACAAACCAGCGTTTTAACAACTCTGTTCACCCCCAAAATGTAATGTGCAAATGTGCAATCACAAAAATAGTAACACTCAAAATAGTGCAGAGCAATAGCAACAATAACAACTCAACGTTGCTCTAACGTTAATGTCACACAACACACAAAATAAACATTTAAAGCTCACTTTCTGAAGTTATTCCTGATCCATAAATCCCTCGAATTCTTCTTCGGTGTCTGAATTAAAAAGTTGGGCGAATACGGCATCCAAAATGGCCGGCTCCGTCTCGTCGAAGTCATCAGAGTAAGTGTCGCTGTTGTTGTCCAGCAGTTCCATGAATCCTGCCTTCCGGAAAGCTCGGACCACAGTTGAGACCGATATATCCGCTCAGGCATTTACAATCCACTGGCAGATGTTGGCGTATGTCGTCCGGCGCTGTCTCCCTGTCTTAGTGGCGCAGGTCATCTTGTTGCTTCCTCCACCTACGCACCATTGATTCATTTATGTTCAATTCTCTTGCTGCTGCTCTATTTCCGTGTTCTACTGCGTGACTTATTGCTTTGAGTTTGAATTCTGCGTTGTACGCGTGTCTCTTAATAGGAGCCATTTTGTGGTCTTTACTGATGTAAACACACAAATGAAATGAAACGTAATATCCGCGCGCTTCTTCTTCTACGGGGGCGGGTGGTTGCTTACAGTAGAAGAAGAAGCGCTTCCTCTTCTATGGGGGCGGGTGCTTACCTTGGCGGTTGCTTACCGTAGAAGAAGAAGCGCTTCCTCTTCTACGGGGAAAAAAGATGGCGGCTGTTTACCGTAGTTGCGAGACCTAAACTTTATTAAAATGAATATTAATATTAATCCATATATAAGGCGCACCGGGTTATAAGCCGCACTGTCAGCTTTTGAGAACATTTGTGGTTTTTAGGTGCGGCTTATAGTGCGGAAAATACGGTACTTTTTTTTCTTCTTCTCCCAAAATAGAAAGAAAAAATACATTTAGTAAAAAAAGTTCCAGTACTTCATGGATACATATTATTTCCAGGCTTTCAAGGGCCAAATAAAATGAAGTGGCCCCCGGGCCTCGAGTTTGACACCTGTGATGTAGTTGCAGTACACGACTGCTTTTAAAAAGCCCATAAAAAGTGGTACATGTCTCCTGTTTTTTCAAAACCTAGTAAAATGCCACAGGTAGCAGCATGAACATGAATGTGCAGTAAATGAGAGTGTGTCCGTGGTGATGCCCTGTATCCATCCATCCATCCATTTTCTACCGCTTGTTCCTCTCCGGGTCGCGGGGCGTGCTGGAGCCTATCTCAGCTGCATTCGGGCGGAAGGCGGGGTACACCCTGGACAAGTCGCCACCTCATCACAGGGCCAACACAGATAGACATAATACACACAAAATCCTCATTTAAATAAGGTGGTCTGCATCACTTTTCAATTGCAGAGTAGATCGCACGCAACGCGCCCACCCAATAGTACACGCTATTTAATAAATTGCACGCACTGTTTAGCGCGAGGTATTTGGATCTTGGTAAATCAGGCCCGTGATGTGGTATTTTGATTTTGTCACAATGTTGGGCCGCAGCCTGCTGAGGGGGAGAGATAGCGATGGCTTCCCACAGTACCAGGAGAAGTTCATTCGAGACTGCATCCGCAAGTTCCCGTACTGTGAGACCACACTTCTTCAGCAGCTGGTGAGGAGCATTGCACCGATAGAGATTGTAAGTGAAGAACATGAAAAATAATGTACAGCATGAAATACTGCAAATGACGTATATGTTTTTAAAGAGTTTTAAAGAGAACCGAGGCAAGCTAACCTTAGAAGTAGATTTCGTAAGTGATGTTACAGAACCATTAATATTGAATGTTTCATTGAGTTTAGGTGTGTATTTGCTTTGTTTCCAGGGCAACGACCCAACAGCGTTCTCAGTGTTAACTCAAGCTCTGACCGGGCAGATGGCGTTCATGGACGCTGACTACTGTGCTACATGTGGAGAGCGGGCCGCTGACAAGAGGTGCTCTCTCTGTAAAGCTGTAAGTATTACAACCAGCATCCCCGATATTTACTCATTTCACAGGCTTTTTTGTCTAATCGGTGTGGTCTAAAAGGCCTGATTTTGTGGCAATATTACGCTTGAAAAGTGCTTGTCCAAACTTTTCATCATGTTCCAACACATTGCATTTACACTGTAAAGGCAAATCAGCACGATTTACGGTAAAATACCAGCAGCTGTGGTTGCCAGGAATTCACCCTAAAAAATACAGTCACGATGTATAGGACATTACGGTATGTTGATGTTGAATCTGTTCATTTTACAGTGAATAACTGTTTTTGCTTACGACATATTACGAGGAAAAAAAAATTATATTGTTAACCTGTTTACAAAAATTCCTATAGAATTTACTGTAAAATACTGGCAGATGTTACAAAACAAATTAAAGGCCTACTGAAATGCGATTTTCTATTTTAAACGGGTATAGCAGGTCTATTCTATGTGTCATACTTGATAATTTTGCGATATTGCCATATTTTTGCTGAAAGGATTTAGTAGAGAACATCGACGATAAAGTTTGCAACTTTTGGTCGCTGATAAAAAAGCCTTGCCTGACGAGTAGCGTGACGTCACAGGTTGTGGAGCTCCTCACATCTGCACATTGTTTACAATCATGGCCACCTGCAGCGAGAGCGATTCGGACCGAGAAAGCGACGATTTCCATCATTAATTTGAGCGAGGATGAAAGATTTGTGGATGAGGAAAGTGAGAGTGAAGGACTAGAGGGCAGTGGGAGCGATTCAGATAGGGAAGATGCTGTGAGAGGCGGGTGGGACCTGATATTCAGCTGGGAATGACTAAAACAGTAAATAAACACAAGACATATATATACTCTATTAGCCACAACACAACCAGGCTTATATTTAATATGCCACAAATTAATACCGCATAACAAACACCTCCCCCCTCCCGTCCATATAACCCGCCAATACAACTCAAACACCTGCACAACACACTTAATCCCACAGCTCAAAGTACTGTTCACCTCCCCAAAGTTCATACAGCACATATATTTCCCCAAAGTCCCCAAAATTACGTACGTGACATGCACATAGCGGCACGCACGTACGGGCAAGCGATCAAAGGTTTGGAAGCCGCAGCTGCATGCGTACTCACGGTACCGTGTCTGCGCATCCAACTCAAAGTCCTCCTGGTAAGAGTCTCTGTTGTCCCAGTTCTCCACAGGCCAATGGTGAAGCTTGACTGTCATCTTCCGGGAATGTAAACAATGAAAAAAGCTGTGTTTGTGTTGCTGCAGTCGGCCGCAATACACCGCTTCCCACCTACAGCTTTCTTCTTTGCTGTCTCCATTGTTCATTGAACAAATTGCAAAAGATTCACCAACACAGATGTCCAGAATACTGTGGAATCTTGCGGTGAAAACAGACGACTTAATAGCTGGCCACCATGCTGTCCCAAAATGTCCTCCACAATCCGTGACGTCACGCGCTGACGTCATCATACCGAGACGTTTTCAGCAGGATATTTCGCGCGAAATTTAAAATTGCACTTTAGTAAGCTAACCCCGTCGTATTGGCATGTGTTGCAATGTTAAGATTTCATTATTGATATATAAACTATCAGACTGCGTGGTCGGTAGTAGTGGGTTTCAGTAGGCCTTTAAGGCCAATTTAAGTGTTGCCAATCAGCCTACCCCCAGGTGCATGTTTTTGGTGGTGGGAGGAAGCCGTAGTACCCGGGGAGAACCCACACAGTCACGGGTAGAACATGCACAGAAAGTGCATGTTCTTATGGCCCTTATTACAGAAAGACCCCGAGCCCCGGAATCGAACCGAGGACTTCCTCATTGTGAGGCACGAGCAGCCTTTTCACCAAGACTAGTATCTGCAAAATGCTTGTGTTTCCAGTACATGAGGATTTTAACTTGAAAGTATTTGAACAACCTTCCACTGGACAACTCACAACACGCACTTTAGTAACATGTTCCTTCAAGTGAGCTATTAAACACGAGCCGTAAATGCTTTGTATCTGTTAAATAGCTGCTTGCAACCAGTTCCAACACACTTAAACACACAGCGGGGTTCATTTCGAAGCAGTTTACAATGAAGCAGAGACATAACCCCTCAACGTATGAAACGACTAGCCACAAAAACACAAGAAAACATGTTGTGAGCCAAAAGTTAAGTTAAGGTATGATGTAAATTTAAATGTACAATCTGCAAAAAAATTTATTTAGACAGAATGTGAATTTTTGAGTAATTGTATGCTTGTGACATTACAGTATTTGCTAATTTCATTATTTTCACAGTGAAGTCATGTGTTTTCCTCGTATTACAACTATAGTTGAGGGGGGGGGGGGGGGGGGGGGTTACCCACATATACGGTCCTCTCCAAGGTTTCTCATAGTCATTCACACCGACGTACACACCCCCAATTTCTTGCAATAGCTCATTGAGAAATGTTGTTCTTAAACTGTTCGACAATTTGCTCAAACACAAGTGGTGACCCTCGCCCCATCCTTGTTTGTGAATGACTGAGCATTTCATGGAAGCTGCTTTTATACCCAATCAAGGCACCCACCTGTTCCCAATTAGCCTGTTCACCTGTGGGATATTCCAAATAAGTGTTTGATGAGCATTCCTCAACTTTCTCAGTCTTTTTTGCCACTTGTGCCAGCTTTTTTGAAACATGTTGCAGGCATCAAATTCCAAATGAGCTAATATTTGCAAAAAATAACAAAGTTTTCCAGTTCGAACGTTAAGTATATTGTCTTTGCAGTCTATTCAATTGAATATAGGTTGAAAAGGATTTGCAATGATTTGCATTGTATTCTGTTTGTATTTACGATTTACACAACGTGCCAACTTCACTGGTTTTGGGTTTTGTAAATACATGTAAACTAGGAAGTAAGGAAGTGGGTGTGATGCTAAATGTTTAGTACTACATTACCCAGAAGGCTTTGCGCCAGAGACAGTAGGGGGAAAAGGAACTGAGCTACAGTATGAGTGAGTACAAAAGTTGTGTGGTGGCTAGAGTAACAAAGTGTTGATATATTGTTACATGTAGCTATTCATGCTTTGTCTGCACACAAAAACAAACACAAGTTTTGATTAGACAGTTGATGTGCTGCTACATAGGGACAAATTACATTAGTAAAAATGACAAATATTGACAAAATCTGCAGGGACATTGCAAGGATTTGACAAAGTTGCAAGGTGCACTTCATTCACAGGGATTGGTTGAATTTGCGTGAAGGTTAGTCCATAACCGCGAAATCAAATGTTTTTTAAGAAAACACCTTGCAGCAGCTCACTAACTGGTTGGCACACGCAAACTCAATGATTCCCAGCAACAATGCCTGAAAAAAATACTAAAATTAACGTACCTCAACCGTATTACACACCAGACTGTCCATTCTGAAAGAAAAACTCGAAGACTCAGGTGTCCTTGGTGTTAAATGTTGAATGGGGTTCGCTGAATATGTCCTGCACTTTCCTGCCACTCATCTGTCTGAAATCGTTGTTTAAAAAAAAAACCAAAAAAGTTTGGATGCCAACAAAGATTTACCAAATTTTTTACAATCTGATTTGGAATAGAATGAAACTTTGTCATTGCACTTAAAAGTACATTGAAATGTGTTTTCAGTACAACCTGTCTAAGAACAGACATACAGTATACAGGGGTAGGCAGAACAGGAAGACTGATGGATCACCACCAAGCGGTGCCCTGTAAAGAGGTAGGAAGGAAAAGGTAAACAACCAAAGCTCAAGCGACATAAGGATAAGGAGCACCTATTTAGACATACAGAACTTAAGACTTGCAATGGGGGAGAAGGGAGGTAGGGGGCACCCGACCCGAAGCTGCAGCCACCAGGGGGCTTCTCCTTGTACATCATGCCGTGGGGGGTGTATGTGTGCATATCTGTATTGCAGTAGTCCATGTGTGTGTTCATGAGCCTGTACGTTGCTCTGTTCGGCGTCACAGCCTTTTGCCACATTCCGTAGAGTGACATCACGTCAACACAGCTGGTTGCTATGGAGGCGTTCGAGGTATAAAAAAAAAATCCAGGTGTCCTTGAGGAAAGCGATGTCAGAAGCGTGTCACTGCAGAGTCCACACTGTGAGAGTTATCAGCAGCGACTTTGCCAAGGCCGGTGCGAGGGAGCTGAAATATAGATAGGGAGTGTTTGGTTCTTACGATCAGATGCATTTTAATAAATTATCTACTTTTTACTTTTAATTGTCTGTTCTGGTCCTCAAGATAATTTTGCCTTGCAGAGCGTTAGGCTTCTCCAAGATGTTAGTCAGTTTGAAATTTAGTTCACAATGAGTCTGAGTGCCTAAAGCTCTGCCCATCCAATCAATCATGACAGGCAGCTTCTGGGTACCTTGGACAGTTGCCATCGCCGTTCGAATTTGTCGATACACCAAGGCGACGCACACTCCAAACAGCAGATAACCTGTTGTCATAGTTCCGAATACACTGCAAAAACTGAAATCTAAGATTAAATATCTCAAATAGGGTGACATTTGCTTATTTTCTGTCTGATAAGATAATTCTTCTCACTAAGCAGATTTTATGTTAGAGTGTTTTACTTGTTTTAAAGGTTTTGGTCCTAAATTATCTCAGTAAGATATTACAGCTTGTTGCTGAGATTTTATGACCTGTATTGAGTAAAACATGCTTGAAACTAGAATATCAAGTGTTGCAAAGCTGTGTCATCAACACTCACAAGTATAAAACTACTTTTTTAAAGTAATAATTTCTTATTTCAAGCATGAAAAAAAAATCATGACTTTGACACAATTGTGTCTCATATTAAAACAGATGACAGCCAAATGGACTTTGCTGTTTTATTTTCAATGAAACAATAGAAAATACGTACTCATATAGTAGTACAGTTGTTATTAGTGAGAATATACTTATTTTAAGGTATTTTTGGGTTAATTGAGGTTAGCTAATTTTACTTGTTTTGGAAAGTCTTGACAAGCCAAATTTTCTTGTTCTATTGGCAGATAATTTTGCTTAGTTCAAATAAAACACCCCTAATTTTTGTATTTTTGTTTCTTGTTTTTGAACACTGACTTTTTGCAGTGTAGGTGGCGTTGTTCTCCTGAGTTGTTGGAAAGGAAGCAACTGTATTTTCCTTCCTCTTTTTTTTATCATACTTGTGAACCAATGAAAAGACTATAATAGGCCCTTTTCCACCGCATTTCACAGTCCAGGGTAGTTTATACAATTCAGGCTAACGACGTATGGAGGAGTGGTTTACTATATTTCTATACTGATACCATGTAAATAAACACAGTTCTTTTACTAAGTCATTGAAATACAAAGCGATCTTATACACAACGATATGATTTATAAAATGAAGTGTAATTGTTCATAAAAAGTCAGGCTTTTGACCGCAATGTCCAACAGTCAGAAAGTCGTCTTCTCGGTAAATGATGAATTCATGAGGGTCAGGCGGTTGTTTTTGGTCCATTCCAGCTGTAAATAACAATATATAAAGAAAAAGTGTCAGTGTTTATCTCACCTGGGGCAGAATAGCTCGGTTGGTGGAGTGGCCGTGCCAGCAACTTGAGGGTTCCAGGTTCGATCCCCGCTTCCACCATCCTAGTCACTGCCGTTGTGTCCTTGGGCAAGACACTTTACCCACCTGCTCCCAGTGCCACCCACACTCGTTTAAATGTAACTTAGATATTGGGTTTTCACTATGTAAAGCGCTTTGAGTTACTAGAGAAAAGCGCTATATAAATATAATTCACTTCACCTTGACAACACAAACACATCGGCTTTAACGTTAGCTTGTTAGCATTAGCATTCTGTTCACTTGGGTTGAGGCTAATAACTACACAAATGGAGTGTCACTGACTACTTTTACCACATGAAATAAAGTAAATAGTTAATATTTGATGTTATTTACCTCCGTTCCACTGGCGTGTGCCTCCTTTTTTTCCACATTCATCCAATGAAGTCACACCTGAGGTTGCCGTTTCGAGTCCTTTGATTGATTGATTGATTGATTGATTGATTGAGTGATTGATTTATTGAGTGACACTTTTATTAGTAGTTTGCACAGTACAGTACATATTCCGTACAATTGACCGCTAAATGGTAACACCCGAATAAGTTTTTTCAACTTGTTTAAGTCGGGGTCCAAGTTAATCAATTCATGGCTTCATACTTCTCTGTAAATACATTTCAAAGAATCCATCCACTTCTTGTAGCTTTGCGGCATATGAAGTTTGTAAAAACTCCCCCGAAAAGGTTCAGGGGAAACACAGGGGGAACTTTATCTACTATTAGTGAGGAAGTTCCTGAAAAAGTTCCTGCAGTGGAAAAAGGGCCTAATGTTTAGTTCTACCCTTTAGGCACCGTATCATTGCTTTTATTACCACAAGCTCTATTTATATTTTCACACCATTCACATCTTTTGACTTTAAATAAAGTTAAATAACTAATTCATGGAATTGTTCTTCTTGATGGAAACAGAGCTCTGGAATAAGATGAATGAAGATGTTTTGTCTTGAAGGTGACATACTGCAGTTTGACGTGCCAGAAGCTCCACTGGTTCACTCACAAAAAGATGTGCAGAGCGATACAGGTTCAGAACGCAGACTTAGAAAGAGACGCACCACGACTGAAAGAGCTCAAAGGTAATTTGTCTCTTATTTACTTGATAAGTAATAAATATACTGATATAAATTACAATTTTCACTTCCAAGGGGTCTGTTAATAAACCAAATCGGATGAAAACTACAAAAACAACAACAATTAGTCCCATTTAAAATAATGTAAATCCAATGTATCCGTTTCAAAGAGCCCAAAACGCAAACACATTTATGGAGAATAATGATGGTTTTACGTGCAGAGAACAATGCAATAGAAATGATGAATGAAGGCTATTAATAAACCATGCATGTTTCATAGATTGAAGACTCTTAATGGCAAAAAGACAAAACAGAAAGTACTCACACTTTTACATTTTCCTGGAGAAGGATCGTACATATTCTTCACATACAAATACAAATTCAAACCAAAATAAATAAATAAACAGTATTATTTATACAGTACATATACTGTATATAATATGGACATGTTATTGATAATATATATTCTATATATACAATATATAATACAGCACAATATTTGAAAACATTTTTACAAAAGTGAATTATTGTCCTTTTTTCTTGTTATTTTAATGGGAAACATGTGCTAACACTAATTCAGCACAAAAAATGTAAGTAAACTTCACAAGCACCAATGCCTCATGTGAATCTCACTGCACGTCACTGCTAATAAGGTAACACATTTCATTTCAGTGTATGATGATTGATCTTAAATTGGTTATATTGTACAATTTTTATTTTGACATTGTATGTCCGTCACAATAAGGTCCATTTCCAAATCTGGTTATCATCACGTTTAATTTTTACTGTCACAAATACTCTTTGGTAGTGTCATCACAAGAAAACGCGTGCTGTTGAATAGTTGGATACATTTTTAATCATATTAATCGCATTTATTTCATTTTAGTTAGGAATAAGATACCAAATCGTCACTGTTGTATGTACCTACTAAATTCCGTAGGGGCCACTGAGCACCGATTAACGTAAAATTATATTTCAACACCCTTGTTGGCAAGGTGGACTATCTTTAGATACTGTAATGTTGCCTTATACATGCTACTGATTAGCATTATTGATTTTACATTTGACACTTACACATTCGGTAGTGAAAACTATAACTAAGATGCATGTTACAATCTAAAAGCTGGTGTGTAACAAACACAATGTTTACATTATACACATGTGTAGACAAGACCAGCGCATCCAACTTAATGGCAAAGACTACTTCCTGACTACAACAGCACACCTAGGACAAACTGAAATTAATTCATACTTGCTGTGGTATCTTAGGATAGCCACCCAAAAAAAAAGAAACTTATCTTCAGTTTTGTTGGCTCTTTTTATAGACATGTGGCAACATCCTGACACTTTCAATGTTCTGCAAAACTGCCGTCTGTGTACTCTGCAGTGCTCTGTCTGGGAATTGCAACTGCATGCAAAGTCTAATATATAAAAGTTGCAAATGAGACTGCGAGGTGTAAGAAAACTGTTATGATCCGTTGCCCGGATCATGTTTTGTTCTGTTAGTTTGACTACCTGAGTTCTGTTTTCAGCACCCCTGGGTTTGTGTTTTGGTTTCCATGGGTGCTAATTAGTTTCACCTGCCTCTGATTAGTGTTCGGGACGCTCACCTGCTCATGGGCACTAATCAGAAAGCTGCATATTCTTGTCTTTCGCCACACACTGTCTGGCTGTCTTATTTGCTTCCATGCAACAGTTACAACTAGGGATGTCCGATAATGGCTTTTTGCCGATATCCGATATTCTGATATTGTCCAACTCTTAATTACCATACCAATATCAACCGATACCGATACATACAGTCGTGGATTAACACATTATTATGCCTAATTTGGACAACCAGGTATGGTGAAGACAAGGTCCAAGTTTAAATCTCAAAAGTTTACATACACTTGTAAAGAACATAATGACATGGCTGTTTTGAGTTTCCAATACTTTCTACAACTCTTATTTTTTTGTGATAGAGTGATTGGAGCACATACTTGTTGGTCACAAAAAACATTCATGAAGTTTGGTTCTTGGCCGTGCGTTTCCCACCTAGGCCTTCAGTGACTTCAATGATTACCTCTCAAAATACCATAATTGATGTCACCACATGACCATTGCTGGAGAAATACTATACAGAAACACATTTACACACTACTGCGCATTGTACAAAATAGGTTATTTTCTGGCGCATTTAAAAATCAATAAACCCGCATCAGCAATTAAAACATATTTTAATTAATTCAATGTTTAATTAATTAATATTTAAGGCCTCACCTTTTCTCCTTCAAACATATTGCTGGGTATTGTGGCCAAACAGCTCAATTTTTGTTTCATCTGACCACAGAACTTTCCTCCAGAAGGTCTTATCTTTGTCCATGTAACGTCAGATGAACCAAAAATTTAACTGTTTGGCCACAATACCCAGCAATATGTTTGGAGGAGAAAAGGTGAGGCCTTTAATCCCAGGAACACCACCCCACCGTCAAGCATGGTGGTGGTAGTAATATGCTCTGGGCCTGTTTTGCTGCCAATAAAATGGTGCTTTAAATGGGACAATGAAAAGGGAGGATTACCTTCAAATTCTTCAGGACAACCTAAAATCATCAGCCCGGAGCTTGGGTCTTGGGCGCAGTTGAGTGAAGCTTGCCAGAAGCTTGTGGATGGCTACCAAAAGTGCCTTATTGCAGTGAAACTTGCCAAGGGACATGTAATCAAATATTAACATTGCTGCATGTATACTTTTGACCCAGCAGATTTGGTCACATTTTCAGTAGACCCCTAATAATTTCATAAAAGAACCAAACTTCATGAATGTTTTTTGTGACCAACAAGTATGTGCTCCAATCACTCTATCACAAAAAAATAAGAGTTGTAGAAATTATTGGAAACTCGAGACAGCCATGACATTATGTTCTTTACAAGTGTATGTAAACTTTTGATTGCGACTGTTTATGGACCTGCTACTGCTGTTGTGATTGTAATGTGCTATTTGAAGATGCAAATACTTCAGTAAAAAATAAAATACAATTTTATCAGATTAAAGATGCCGATGGATTAAACCGCAATAGCAAGATCATTTTGGCAGCCTTAAAAAAAATATATATTTTAATAATAAACATTTAGAGGGGGTTCAAATACTGAACTATTGTATTGTCCAAGTAAAGACAGTACAATATCTTTTAGGGGTGTGGGAAAACATCGATTCGAATTCAAACCGCGATTCTCACGTTGTGCGATTCAGAATCGATTCTCATTTTTAAAAAAACGATTTTTTTAAATTTAAAAAAAATATATATTTTTTTTCATTTTATTTTATTTTTTTAAATTAATCAATCCAACAAAGCAATACACAGCAATACCATAACAATGCAATCCAATTCCAAAACCAAACCTGACCCAGCAACACTCAGAACTGCAGGAGACACAAACACGACACAGAACAAACCAAAAGTAGTGAAACAAAAATGAATATTATCAACAACAGTATCAATATTAGTTACAATTTCAACATAGCAGTGATTAAAAATCCCTCATTGACATTATCATTAGACATTTATATAAAAAAAAAAAAAAAAAGAACAATAGTGTCAGTGGCTTACACTTGCATTGCATCTCATAAGCTTGACAACACACTGTGTCCAATATTTTCACAAAGATAAAATAAGTCATATTTTTGGTTCATTTAATAGTTAAAACAAATTTACATTATTGCAATCAGTTGATAAAACATTGTCCTTTACAATTATAAAAGCTTTTTACAAAAATCTATTACTCTGCTTGCATGTCAGCAGACTGGGGTAGATCCTGCTGAAATCCTATGTATTGAATGAATAGAGAATTGTTTTGAATCGGGAAAATATCGTTTTTGAATCAAGAATCGCGTTGAATCGAAAAAAATCGATTTTAAATCGAATCGGGACCCGAAGAATCGATATTGAATTGAATCGTGGGACACCCAAAGATTCGCAGCCCTAATATCTTTATACTTTTTTAGATGATGAGAGCGACCTGGTGATGGAAACAGCTAACTTCCTGCAGGAGTTGTGTCTGCGGGCAGAGGAGAAGGTGGCTGCCGCGGGAGGATGCCCTGGAGAGCTGCTGGTCTGCCCATCTGCACCCTCGGAGGAACCATCCAGCTCTCAAAAATAAAGCGAGACAACAAGGCACGCCCACAATACTCTTCTTGTGACTTTTTACCCATGTCATGGCAGGAGGGTATAAGTGTGTGCGCACCACAGACCACGACAAGATATTGTATTGTTTGTGCGCTAGCGTACTTACACTTTTGAGTGCAAAGTAGAAGTACACTGCAGTACACTGTCAGTACTTGAACGTTGCCCGCAAAACGCTCAAAAGTGTGCATCGTCTCAATAGTTGCCATCTTGGTTACGTAACCAAAGGGGAGGGATTAACTTGAGTGGTTGCAAGTCACCTTTCAAAGGGGGAGGAAAAGTAATCATTGTGACGTTCACAACAGTAATTGCTTTAGGAAAGAAATATACTGTCAAAACTTGTTTATTCAAGGTTAAAATAGAATACTTCAATATGTATACTGTACACGGTGTACTTAGTTGCTAGGAGTGAATTTTGACGGTATTGTGTTTTCCCAAAAGAATTAGTGCCTAAGTCAGGCGTGTCAAACTCATTTTAGCTCAGGGGCCACATAGAGGAAAATATATTTCCAAGTGGGCCGGACTGGTAAAATCATGTCATGATAATGTAAAAATAAAGACAACTTCAGATTGTTTTCTTTGTTTAAAAATAAAACACGCACAATCTGAAAACATACAAATCATAATGCTGTTGTTTTTTTACACTTACATGTTGTTGTTCATAGTAGTCTATCTTTATTTGTCGTGATTTATAATTTCTGAATAAATGATGCGGTAATATACATCAGTGAATTGATTAACGTGGACCCCGACTTAAACAAGTTGAAAAACTTATTCGGGTGTTACCATTTAGTGGTCAATTGTATGGATTATGTACTGTACTGTGCAATCTACTAATAAAAGTTTCAATCAATCAATCAATCAGTAAAATAGGTGTGAGTCTGGCAGTGTTTTAAAATGCTTTCATTGGTGTAAAATGTGAATCTATCAGAAGATGTAATAAATAGTAATATCAAAATCGGATTACAGGATGTTATTAATGTAGTTCAACTGATGTACTAACATCATGTGGTTGGTTTATTCCAGAGGTGTGGACTCGAGTCACATGACTTGGACTCGAATCAGACTCGAGTCATGAATTTGATGACTTTAGACTCGACTTGACAAAATGTAAAAAGACTTGCAACTCGACTTAGACTTTAACATCAATGACTTGTGACTTCACTTGGACTTGAGCCTTTTGAATTGACATGACTTGCTACTTTCCCCAAAACCCAAAGATGAAAAAGTTATCCGGGAGTGCTCCGTATTTTTCATTGTGTACTTGTCTATCAGTGTTGCGTGTGTCAGCTGGTGTGCTCTCAGTACAACAGCCAATCAAATTAGATACTTTGTTTTCATCACACAGCATTCATCCAATCAAATTGCAGGACAACCAACGAAGAAGACATGTCCAAACCACACGCCAGTGAACAACAAATGATACCTAAAATAATTTTGTTTGGGTATAAAAATTACGAGGTGGTCAACACAAAACGGTTTGCAGTATGCAACACATGCGGTTCGAAAATTACTGATGGAGAGGCAACAACTTCCAACTTCGTCCGGCATTTGAAGTTGCACAAAGAACGGTAAGTTTTGAATGTAAGATAACGTTTATTGGCTAAGTAACGTGACTTTTATTTGCTGTGTAGTTAAATCAGTGAGGCTGTAAACTCACTGCTAACGTTATAACGTTATTGCAAACACTGTTGCAGTTCACTACCTTATTCATACTTTTTGTTCAGTGATTTTTTTCAAGCAGGGTTACGTTAGTCAATATATCACACGTAACGTTAGACGGCGGTCAGCAGCACCGCGTATTTTAGCCACCTAAAAAAAGACAAAAATAGTAAAATAAAGGTCAGTTAAAATGTATACTATATTATGAATATGTGTACTGTTTTAGCTAGCTTTCTGACATACTGTTGGTTGTTTACCTCAGTGGTCCCCAACCACCGGGCCGCGGCCCAGTACTGGTCCGTGGATCGATTGGTATCGGGCCGCACAAGAAATAATTTTTTCTTTTTTTAATTAAATCAACATAAAAAACACAAGATACACTTACAAGTAGTGCACCAACCCAAAACAACTCTCTCCCCCCTTTTGTTCTGGGCATTGAACATGAAGACTCTTCCTTCACTGTTCCGAGTGGCCATGAGAGTCTTGGCAGTGCCTGCCTCCAGTGCTCCAGTGGAGCGAGTTTTCAGCCATGGTGGCATCATACTACGCCCCCATCGTGCACAAATGACTGACAGACTCTTGGCTAATTTGGTCTTTTGCAAATGCAATGCAGCATAGGGCCCTGCCATATAAAAAGTACAACTTTTTTGTTATGTTCACGTATATGTCATGTTTTTTCAATGTTAACACTTTTGTACAAATAAGTACATTTGCACTTTATTTTTCAATGTGTTTGTTCTGTAAAGGAATGAGTTAATGTTTAAAATGACTGGTTAATAGTGTTATTATAAAGTGCAATGTCAGCACAATTTTCTTTCCTGCAATTTAAAATGCACTTGTTTTAATAAATAAATACAGCGTTTGAAAAGCATACACAATCTGTGTTAATATATTAGTCTGTGGTTAAAAGGACTTGAAAGGACTCGAAACTCAAAATGCAGGACTTAGGACTTGACTTGAGACTTTCCAGTCTTGACTTTGGACTTGACTCGGGGCTTGCCTGTCTTGACTCGGGACTTGACTCGGACTCGAGGGCAAAGACTTGAGACTTACTTGTGACTTGCAAAACAATGACTTGGTCCCACCTCTGGTTTATTCTGTGCACATGTAGCATCATCTACAACAAAACCTGTGAATTTGGACTAATTTCATGAATCACACATGAAGTTAGAATGGGATACATGTTATTTCAGCATATTTATGTGCACCCAGATAATGTGTCCCCAGTCCTCTATCTCAGTGTTTTTCAACCTTTTTTGAGCCAAGGCTCATTTTTTGCATTGAAAAAATCCGGAGGCACACCACCAGCAGAAATCATTAAAAAACAAAACTCAGTTGACAGTAAAAAGTCGTCGCAATTGTTGGATATGACTTTAAACCATAACCAAGCATGCATGACTATAGCTCTTGTCTCAAAGTAGGTGTACTGTCACCACCTGTCACATCACACCCTGACTTATTTGGAGTTTTTTGCTGTTTTCCTGTGTGTGTGTTTTAGTTCTTGTCTTGCGCTCCTATTTTTGTGGCTTTTTCTCTTTTTTTGGTATTTTCCTGTAGCAGTTTCATGTCTTCCTTTGAGCGATATTTCCCGCATCTACTTTGATTTAGCAATCAAGAATATTTCAGTTGTTTTTATCCTTCTTTGTGGGGACATTGTTGATTGTCGTGTCATGTTCGGATGTACATTTGCTCCACAGTAAGTCTTTGCTGTCGTCCAGCATTCTGTTTTTGTTTACTTTGTAGCCAGTTCAGTTTTAGTTTCGTTCTGCATAGCCTTCCCTAAGCTTCAATGCCTTTTCTTAGGGCCACTCTCCTTTTGTTTTATTTTTGGTTTAAGCATTAGATACCTTTTTACCTTCACACTGCCTCCCGCTGTTTCCGACATCTACAAAGCAATTAGCTACTGGCTGCCACCTACTGTTATGGAAGAGTATTACACGGTTACTCTGCCGAGCTCTAGACAGCACCGGCACCGACACTCAACAACAACACATCATTTGCGGATTATAATTACTGGTTTGCAAAAAATATTTTTAACCCAAATAGGTGAAATTAGATAATCTCCCACGGCACACCAGACTGTATCTTAGGGCACACTAGTGTGCCGTAGCACAGTGGTTAAAAAAGACTGCTCTATCTTAACTGGGCACATAGCGCCGCCCCCTCAAAAGTCAGGGGATACAAAGAATTGCTATTGCGACATCCACTGGACACATTCGGAAGAGCAGTTTCTTTTATTGAAAAATTTCAGCTAATTTTTATACTTAACAAAATCATCTTGCGTGCCGGATAAAACCTGTTCGCGGGCCTGATTTGGCCCGCGGGCTGTACGTTTGACACCCCTGGCCTAAATGATGATGATATTTACACTATTTTTCTTTTTCTTCTTTTCTACTTTTTAATGTTGATCCACTCAAGTTAGTCCCTGTCCTTTTCCAGTAGTGTCCATCTGCACACTCACCGTTTGGGGGTGTACCAGGTGTATTGCATTTTTTACTTCACAGTGGGAACGCAAGTATGCACTCCAAATGCAAAGTTTAAGTACGCAAGTGCGCAAACTAAAACAGCCCTTTTTCCTTTCACTCTCCTCTCCAGCAACAACAACAAAACTTTCTGGTTGTACACCAATCACACTGACGCCAAGGTGCATTCACGGACACCGAGATTTAAAAAATCTAGACAACAACCCCCTCTGTAGTTCTTGGCTGACTTACTCTGTACTTTTTTATTGAGTACAACTGACTGCAAAATAATCCACCATGGGGCCAAAGAAAGTTGCAAGCGCCAGCACTTTTATAAAGAAGGTGAGAAACACTATTGAATTCAAAAAGTCATCCAAAGTACCGTATTTTTCCGGACCATAGGGCGCACCGGATTATAATGCGCACTGTCAATGAATGCTCTATTTTTGATTTTATTTTTCATATATAAGGCGCGCCGGATTATAGGGCGCATTAAAGGAGTAATTTTTTTTTTTTAATTTCTAAATTGAAAACACTTCCTTGTGGTCTACATAACATGTAATTGTGTTTCTTTGGTCAAAATGTTGTATAGATTATGTTTTACACATCATCTTCAAGCCACTTTCTGACAGTCGCTTCCGGATGCGCCGTTTTGTGGGCGGTCTTATTTACATGGCTCACCTTTGGCAGTGTCTTCTCTCTGTCATCGTTGTTGTAGCAGTGCAGCGTGCAAGGACGGGAGTGGAAGAAGTGTCAAAAGATGGAGCTAACTGTTTTAATGACGTTTAGACTTTACTTAAATCAATAATGGAGCAGCAACTCCTCATCCGTGGCTCACTTGTGCAATAACAACGCAGAAAATGTGTCCGTGAAAAACCGTCCGACCGGAACTCTCTAATAACTAAAGTTCCTTGGGTGAATAATTTAAACTCATAACACCGGTATGTTTTAGCGCTTTCATGGCGAGTTTACTGACAGAGTAAGTAAGAACTTTACACTACTTTATATTAGAAATGGCAACAGCGGAGCATGAATGTCCCATAACAAGAAGATAGAGAAAAAAAAACTACGGTGATTGATTGATTGATTGATTGAGACTTTTATTAGTAGGTTGCACAGTGAAGTACATATTCCGTACAATTGACCACTAAATGGTAACACCCGAATAAGTTTTTCAACTTGTTTAAGTCGGGGTCCATGATACAGATATATACTATCATATACGTATACTATCATCATAATACAGTCATCACACAAGATAATCATCAGGGTGTATACATTGAATTATTTACATTATTTACAATTCGGGGTGTGGAGGGTTAGGTTTGGTTGTCATAATCAGTCATCAACAATTGAGAACAGAGAAATGGATATTGAAACAGTGTAGGTCTGACTTGGTAGGATATGTACAGCAAGTAGTGGACATAGAGAGAGAGAGAGAGATCAGAAGGTATAAGAAAAATATCTGCATTTGATTGTTTACATTTGATTATTAACAACAATCCGGGGAGGGTGTTAGTTTAGGGTTGAAGTTGCCTGGAGGTGTACTTTTTTTGCAGTTTTGAAGGAGGATAGAGATGCCCTTTCTTTTATACCTGTTGGGAGCGCATTCCACATAGATGTGGCATAGAAAGAGAATGAGTTAAGACCTTTGTTAGATCGGAATCTGGGTTTAACGTGGTTAGTGGAGCTCCCACTGGTGTTGTGGTTATGGCGGTCATTTACGTTAAGGAAGTAGTTTGACATGTACTTCGGTATCAGAGAGGTGTAGCGTATTTTATAGACTAGGCTCAGTGCAAGTTGTTTTACTCTGTCCTCCACCCTGAGCCAGCCCACTTTGGAGAAGTGGGTAGGAGTGAGGTGGGATCTGGGTTGGAGGTCTAGAAGTAATCTGACTAGCTTGTTCTGGGATGTTTGGAGTCTAGATTTGAGGGTTTTGGAGGTGCTAGGGTACCAGGAGGTGCATGCGTAATCGAAAAAGGGTTGAACGAGAGTTCCCGCCAGAATCTTCATGGTGCTTTTGTTGACCAGAGAGGAGATTCTATAAAGAAATCTCGTTCGTTGGTTGACCTTTTTGATTACCTTGGTTGCCATTTTATCCCAGGAAAGATTAGCCTCTAGAATGGAACCTAGGTAGGTGACCTCATCCTTCCTGGTGATAACAATGTCACCCACTTTTATACTACTACAAAGGCGGACGAGCGCAATTTTTCAGAATTTATGCAGATCCCAAATACAAATCAGCAGGTACCAGAAGGTAAGAAAAGTTGCTTTTGCATAATATTGCGAAACAAAACGCCAGATGATATGTCTTACCTTATACACACACAGCCGAAGAGCCTTGTCGAAACCGGTCTGTGTTTGGTAGCGCCTGTGCAGTTTATATCAAAATCATAAGAAGGGCACGAGTGTTACTGGCCTTGCTTTTTCTTTAAGTACACATTTTGCCATGCACCTCTTTATTTTTGATTTATTAGGTTTTTTTTGGAGAGTGCGTGTTTTTTCTGTATTTATTTTTTATTACGTATACACACACCATAATAATACTCGTATGTTGAGGCACAGTACAATCCATGAAGCGGTGCGGCTTCATAGCTTACCAAAGTCGTACTAAAACATCTTGATAGATTTTTGAGCGCCGTATGTAATGTTGTATATTTTCAATGGAGCATATAAAATGTTGGTGCTGTTTACTTGAGTCATATTGCAGTCTACACGTGTCTCTAATGTTTGACTGCCATCTACTGGTCACACTTATCATTACACCATGTACCAAATAAAATTGCTTCGAGGTTGGTAAGAAAAAACTGAATTATTCCGTACATTAAGCGTACCGAGTTATAAGGCGCACTGTCGAGTTTTGAGGCGGGGAAAAGGATTTTCAGTGCGCCTTATAGTCTGGAAAATACGGTACACTTTACTTCTCCACTCATCGTTGTCTTTGCCAGAACATGTCTTCAATAAAGGTGAAAAGGGGTGTTAAATGTTCATTTCTACATTTTCCTCCATTACATTTGTTTTGTGCTCATATTTTTGGGTATTTCTTCAGGAAAAATTACCATTTGATTCCGTTTTCATCTGACCATTTGAAGCATATTGCTAATGGAAACAAAGGTGTATGTGTGATTATGTACAGGGTTTTTCAAAAAAAATAAACCAATTTTAGTACCCAATATTTTAATAAGGAAAAGCAATCAAAGTATTCTAATCACAATCAACTTTTACTTTCTGTCTTACAAGTGTTCAATGTGGACACCACCTGCAGCCAGTGCGATATTAACGCCATAAGAGAAGTCCTTAATATCATTCTTTTTGAATAACCCTTTATAATGTATGCGTATATATTTATATTAGGAATGCGCTGATCGATTGGCCACCAATCAGTATCGGCCGATTTTCATGCTGATAACAAAAGCTGATCCCCTTTGGCTGATACTTTGTTGTCCCCTGGCAGCTAACAGTGTATTTCCATACACAGTGTGGAGCCACTCCCTAAACTGCATTTCATAGTATCTTAAGTAATATTATCAAGTAAAATTATCACTGGAGGATGAGGTTAAACATGTTGCACACTGAGAAAGAGCAAACATGAGCAGATCTGCTAATCACTAAGTTAGCCACTAAACCAGCCTAAAACAACACCAGACATAAGTGGTTAGTAAAGTTTAAGAAGCACACAAGCACACACGTAAGGGGAGGTGGTGTCAATACCAACGGTAGTATCGGCATATTATCGATACTGGATCGATATTTGTATTTTCACAAAATACTTTTTTTGTGGTTTTTGTTATTGTTTACAAACTCAGGGAATGATTCTCTGGACACAGTAGGACTTGAAAAGGACAAAAACCAAAGGACTTAAAAAAAAGTAGTGGACAGTTGTTTTTGCTTTGGTTTTGTTATTGTGTACCGTTGACTTTCTTTTGCTCAAACAATTGTAAATAAGTAAGTCAATATTATTTATAAAGTGCTTTTCACAGATAAAAATCACAAAGTGCTGTACAAACAGGTGAATTAAAACAACAATTAAATTAAAACAACACGGACAACATCATAAAAAGGATAAACGGTAAAAAAAAAAAAAGATTTAAAAAAACATCTCCGAATCTGTAATAAAAGAATAAGAAACTAGTTTAAATAGTGTGTTGATATTGTTACACTGTCAATAGCACTCACCATAAATACAAACCCCGTTTCCATATGAGTTGGGAAATTGTGTTAGATGTAAATATAAACGGAATACAATGATTTGCAAATCCTTTTCAACCCATATTCAATTGAATGCACTACAAAGACAACATATTTGATGTTCAAACTCATAAACTTTATTTATTTTTTTGCAAATAATAATTAACTTAGAATTTCATGGCTGCAACACGTGCCAAAGTAGTTGGGAAAGGGCATGTTCACCACTGTGTTACATGGCCTTTCCTTTTAACAACACTCAGTAAACTTTTGGGAACTGAGGAGACACATTTTTTAAGCTTCTCAGGTGGAATTCTTTCCCATTCTTGCTTGATGTACAGCTTAAGTTGTTCAACAGTCCGGGGGTCTCCGTTGTGGTATTTTAGGCTTCATAATGCGCCACACATTTTCAATGGGAGACAGGTCTGGACTACAGGCAGGCCAGTTTAGTACCCGCACTCTTTTACTATGAAGCCACGTTGATGTAACACGTGGCTTGGCATTGTCTTGCTGAAAAAAACGGCGGCGTCCATGGTAACGTTGCTTGGATGGCAACATATGTTGCTCCAAAACCTGTATGTACCTTTCAGCATTAATGGCGCCTTCACAGATGTGTAAGTTGCCCATGTCTTGGGCACTAATACACCCCCATACCATCACAGATGCTGGCTTTTCAACTTTGCACCTATAACAATCCGGATGGGTCTTTTCCTCTTTGGTCCGGAGGACACGACGTCCACAGTTTCCAAAAACAATTTGAAATGTGGACTCGTCAGACCACAGAACCCTTTTCCACTTTGTATCAGTCCATCTTAGATGAGCTCAGGCCCAGCGAAGCCGACGGCGTTTCTGGGTGTTGTTGATAAACGGTTTTCGCCTTGCATAGGAAAGTTTTAACTTGCACTTACAGATGTAGCGACCAACTGTAGTTACTGACAGTGGGTTTCTGAAGTGTTCCTGAGCCCATGTGGTGATATCCTTTACACACTGATGTCGCTTGTTGATGCAGTACAGCCTGAGGGATCAAAGGTCACGGGCTTAGCTGCTTACGTGCAGTGATTTCTCCAAATTCTCTGAACCCTTTGATGATATTACGGACAGTAGATGGTGAAATCCCTAAATTCCTTGCAATAGCTGGTTGAGAAAGGTTTTTCTTAAACTGTTCAATAATTTGATCACACATTTGTTGACAAAGTGGTGACCCTCGCCCCATCCTTGTTTGTGAATGACTGAACATTTCATGGAAATTTATAATGCTTTTATACCCAATCATGGCACCCACCTGTTCCCAATTTGCCTGTTCACCTGTGAGATGTTCCAAATAAGTGTTTGATGAGCATTCCTCTATTTATCAGTATTTATTGCCACTTTTCCCAACTTCTTTGTCACGTGTTGCTGGCATCAAATTCTAAAGTTAATGATTATTTGCAAAACAAAAAATGTTTAACAGTTTGAACATCAAATATGTTGTCTTTGTAGCATATTCAACTGAATATGGGTTGAAAATGATTTGCAGATCATTGAATTCCGTTTATATTTACATTTAACACAATTTCCCAACTTATATGGAAACGGGGTTTGTACATTTTAAAATATTACAGTTATTACAGGTGATATTGGTCAATCTCACTCACGGATGGTCAGAATCAGCAGCATAAAAACCTCATCGGAACAACCCAGATAATTATGTACTGTGAGAGGTTTTTCAAATTTCAGCACACAAAATTATTAATTTTTTAAGTGTTTCCGCTTGGGGCTGATAGAGATTGTGTTGAAGAACATTGTCAGTGCTTTGGTCTAATCTGCTACTAGATAATATAGTTTATTATTGATAACACTACTGCTATGGTGTGGTGTTGACTAATAGATGATGTGCTTATAATGCAAAGTTTACATTTCAGCTCTGTGATGGGATAAAAACCCTGTTATAAAATCAATATTTGCAAATAATCTAACGCTTTTATACAGTCTACACCAGTGGTACAAGTACTACAAGTACCACCTCACAAAAAATGTGTCTCTCCAAGTACCACCATAATGACCAACCAGAAAATACAGAAGCGTAGTAGGCCTAAGTATTCATTTAAAAACAAGGCAGAGGTTTTATTTAACAAGTGCATTTCATATTTTTGGCCACTGTAACATTACAAACAAGTATGAACAGTAAGACTGTTTGAAGATAGGAAAATAAAACACTGTACTTTAATCAACTGATTCTTTGGCATACCACTGGATGAAGCCTGTCTACCGCTAGTCTTACACATACCACAGTTTGAGAATCACCGGTCTACACAATCCCCCATGTTTATATGTATACATTCTACATATTGTGTAGATACGTTGACATTATCTGGAGGTCAAGCTATTATAAACCAAGCAAATTAACATCTTGTAGTTAATAACTCTTTTTGGTGTATTTTATTGTGTCAAGTAGATGTTCGTTGTATGTTATGAAATATGTATGTTATGAATATACAGTATATAGTGCTAGTCTTCTGAGTTGAACAACAAATGTTTACTGTATGACTAAGGGCAGATATAAGTTTAACTTATTTCTGCTCCTTTTCGTTCATTATTTATTTTAAATGTTATGTTGATTGTTTTCTGTTTGACCTTAAATGAATGAAATAAAAAGAACAAGCAAACAATACTTGTGTTGTGGGAAATGGCTTTGCCTTAAGTGTTGGAGACGTATTCTCTATTAAGAATTACACCTAATTTAGTAAGATTATTGACAACTGATTACAATAAAATAATTAGAATGCTGCATGAGAGTGACAGATTTGCATGACGGGAACAGGAAAGTGTTCTCTGTGCTGACTTGTGACATGCTTTTTTATTGTTGTGCATTCAGCTAAGATAAATGGAATTGAAATGTGGAATTAGTGGTGACGTTTCTGTCCAAACCGGGGGTCAGCAACCCGCGGCTCTCGATCCGCATGTGGTTCTTTAGTGCCGCCCTAGTGGCTTCCTGGAGCATTTTTTAAAAAGGATTGAAAATGGAAAAAGATGAGGGGAAAAAATGTTTTTTTGTTTTAGTATGTTTTTTGTTTGAGGACAAACACGACACAAACCTTCCCAATTGTTAGAAAGCCCACTGTGTAATATGTTTGAGTGTATGCTTCACTGATGAGACTATTTGGTGAACATCGTTTTGTCCTACTAATTTCGGCGGTTCTTGAACTCACCATAGTGTGGACTGTGACGCAACAGTTTGTTTACATGTAAAATCTTCCACTCCTTCTTTGTCTCATTTTGTCCACCAAACGTTTTGTACTGTGTGTGAATCCACAAAGGGGCGCTTTGTTGATGTTATTGACCTGTTGGAGTGATAATCAGGCATATTTGGTCACTGCATGACTGCAAGCTAATCAATGCTAACTTGCTATTTAGGCTAGCTTTAAGTACATATTGCATCATTATGCCTCATTTGTAGATATATTTGAGCTTATTTAATATCCTTTACTTGTATCCTCTGTGTATATAATTTAGTATTGGCTGCATTTCAGATAGTTGTCTGTGTGCCATTTTGTTCCATACCACAACACAGACCACAGCATTTATTACAATCTTACCCAGCTTGCCAAAGATTGTAATAAATCTATTAAAAGAAGACCGCCTGCCGTTTTGTTTAACTTGGACATACACATCTATACCTTTGGCCATTAAAAGCCAGTCATTTCCAGGAGTTATCTCACCTTCTGAGTAGCTTCTGATTTATGGTTTCTAATGTTGTAAAAATGTGTAGAATAAATATTACATTTCAACATTTCTGTCAAGGAAGATTTGCTCCGGCCTGCGACACACAGTCATTTTGATAGTAGGCTATTATAGCTAGTATAGACACTTACATCATGTGTTGCCTTCATTATAAGACTTATATACGGCTTTTCATTTTTTGCGGCTCCAGTCAGATTTGTTTTTTGTATTTTTGGTCAAATATATAATTATGGTTCTTTCAACGTTTTGGGTTGCCGACCCCTGGTCCAAACTAACAAACTTTGCTGACACAACACAACTGCAGTCTGGTTATTTTCACTTGACTGGATAACAACATCCAGTATCTAAAAAACAACAATCTTTTGTTAAAGTCAGGAAGCCCAGGGAGTCTCTTCATTGTTTTTGACTCAAAATCCTGTATTTTTACTTGGAGGTTGATTTCATGCTTCATTTGTTCACTTGTGTTGACGTGTTGCATTTAGCCGCTTCATAACATTTGCAACGCCTACACCACTTTTTATATGTTTTTTTATTTTTATTTTTTACAAAGGTTTTCCCCTTTTTTATTGAGTACGACTGCAAAAAAAAGTCACCATGGGGCCAAATAAAATTGTGAGTGGCAGCACTTTGATAAAGAACAAGTGTCTTCAATAAAGGTAAAAGTAATGTTAAATGTTCATCGTTTATAAGTATTTCACATTATTTTCTGTATTTAAAACTATAATTATTCTCCATAAAATGTGTTTTGCTTTCATAATTTTGAGTGTCTGTAAAAGATTAATTGTGTTTACATTATTAATTATGGGAAATATGCTTCATTTTTCAAACAATTCTGTTTTTGCCCTTTTGGAATGAAACATTAATGAAAACCGGAGTACTACTTTACTGCCTTTTGCCGTACTTAAGAAAAATGTAAGTAAAAGTACTGAAGAGACACAGCCTTTTGACCAACTCCAAAATATTGAAAAAATAAACAACACATTTATACAGCTGAAAACACATAATTTTAAACTACATGTCCTAGCCGATCGATATTGTTGGACGATATTGGCATAAAAATTAGATATCAGGTCACAGCAGTACAGTTCTTTCTGCCGGAAATTATATGATGTATTAATCCAAAACAAGCATATAATCAAATTTAAGTTTGAGGGGAAAAAAAGTACATTTGTTCGACAAAGACAAAATAAATAAAAAATAAATTATACCTTACCACGGTGGTTGTGGTGAAGGCAATTGAGTCAGCCACCGATATGATACCGATAATGCAGCCAATAGTATTGGACGATACCGATACGATGTTAACAGGTATCATACATAGTTTTATTATTTTGTAGCGTGCAATGTTTGATAAAGTGAAAGGACTCAAACAGAGAACAATGATCAGAGAACAATGGTAGGTGTCCAAAACACTATATTAACAGTCTCAAATTTACTTATGCTGTCTTTAGGTTTAGGAGGACTGGTAATAGTTTTTTGACTGACACTTAGGTGCCACAATAATTCATTAAGTTAAGCTTATGACGCAGTAAATAGAATAATGCAGACACGCTTGTTACTGAATATTTTCTAATACGCTTCTGCCTTGGAGATTTTGTATGTGTAAGTAAAACGCAGCTATGCTTATTTGATGCTTATTTATATTGACCAATGTAGTAATTTATACTGAAATATTGTTCCGTTAAGGACACATTAGCTGTTGTATAGCTGCTAGCTCCTGGTAGTTTTTTGCCAAGCCAGGGGGGTCAGAAACCCACGGCTTGAGAGCCGCATGCGGATCTTTAGCGCCGCCCTAGTGGCACCCTGAACCTCTTTCAGAGATGTGTGAAAATGGAAAAAGATGAAGAACTATTTTTTGTTTTTGTTTTAACATATTTTCTGTAGGAGAACAAACATGACACAAACCTTCATAATTGTTAAAAAAAAACAAAAAACTTTGTTTATGTTATACATGCTTCACTGATAGGAGTATTTGGCAAGCGCCGTTTTGTCCTACTAATTTCAGCGATCCTTGAACTCATCATAGTTTGTTTGCGTATACAACTTTCTCCAATGCTGCCACAGAAAGACATGTTTTATGCCACTCCTTCTTTGTCTCATTTTGTCCACCAAATTTTTTATGCTGTGCGTGAATGCACAAAGGTGAACTTTGTTGATTTTATTGATTTACTGGAGTGCTTAACAGGCATATTTAGTCAATCCATGACCGCAAGATAATCAATGCTAACATGCTATTTAGGCTGGCTGTATGTACATATCTCATCATTATGTCTCGTTTGTAGGTATATTTGAGCTCATTTAATTTATTTTACTTCTGTCCTCTCTGTATTTGATTTATATTTGCATGTCTCATGACACATTATCTGTATGTAATATTGGCTGCATTTCTGATAGTTGTTTGTGTGCCATGTTGTTCCAGACCACAGCAAACGTTACTCTGCTTACAAAGATTGTAATAAATCCATTAGAAGAAGACAGCCTGGCCGTTTCCTTAAACTTGGACACACACATCTATTACACATCGAGAGGAGCCAGATGAGGTGGTTCGGGCATCTGGTCAGGATGCCACCCGAACGCCTCCCTAGGGAGGTGTTTAGGGCACGTCCGACCGGTAGGAGGCCACGGGAAAGAACCAGAACACGTTGGGAAGACTATGTCTCCCGGCTGGCCTGGGAACGCCTCGGGATCCCCCGGGAAGAGCTGGACGAAGTGGCTGGGGAGAGGGAAGTCTGGGCTTCCCTGCTTAGCCTGCTGCCCCCGCGACCCGACCTCAGATAAGCGGAAGAAGATGGATGGATGGATGGACACACATCTATACCTTTGGCCATTCTGAGCCAGTAATTTCCAGACGTTATCTCATTCTGTGAGAAGCCTCCGTTTTACTATTGATTTCCAATGTTGCAAAAATATGTATAATAAAAATTAAAATACAACATTTCTGTCAACGAAGATTTGCGTCAGCCTTTGATAGTAGGATAATATAGCTAATATAGACATTTACATAATGTGTTGCCTTCATTATAACACTTTTAATTTGTTGCGGCTCCAGAAATATTTTTTTGGGTTGTATTTTCGGTCTATTATGGCTCTTTCAACATTTTGGGTTGCCGCCCCCTGGTTGATAGTGTATTCAGACACCTGGACTATTCTAAGACATCCCTACTCAAAGGTTTCTCCTGATGTTCAATCCTCTGAAATTATGTGATAAATGAAAAAAAAACAAAGTGCATAAGCAATCATCTAAGGATGAAGGATTACAAGAGAAGCTGCATTTATTTACAGACTATGACCTATGATCCTTCAGCAATGCCTTGTCTTCCCGACGACATTGTTCCCGTCTCATGCTTCCATGGGAGCGTGCTGACCCTTGCCACTCGGGGGAGCTTCACATCGCTCATAGGCACAAACATTGTCACAGTGCCTGTCATCGAGTCATAACTCACGCCCAATTTTCTCATCCCCCCCGCTATTGTTCCCCTTTCGTGTATCACACTTCCTCGTGACTGCTTGAAGCGCAAGAGCTCAATTTCAAATTTCCGATTTGTGAAATGTGAAAATCAGCGAATGTTCCGTGGGATCGAATGACACCGAGTCCTCGGGTCCTTTTTCCCCTTTTTTCTTAGCAGACTCCCATTATCTACCTTTTCCTTGTGATGACGGAATGTGACAAACGGAGCATTTTTGGGGGTAATTGGAGATCATTTTAAGGGTGAAACGGAGAAAACACTCCCTTACCTCTGTGTAACAGCGACGGCATCAGCTCCACAGATTTGGAGTGGATTGATTTTCAGAGGTATCAAAGGGAAGACGAGGCGACTTGGCGTAAAGTGAGCGTCAGAGAGGCCTGGGAAAGCTGAGTAAGGGGACACCTTGGGTCACCTTTGGGCAACGTTTCGGTGGGATGAAGGTGGAGAGACGCATTGTCTGCCTTCTGTATGATATAGTATAGACACACATAACAGCATCATGAGCTACAGCTAAAAGGGTAAATCTGAAAATCATTCGATGATCTTGAACATTTTAAGTAAAAAGTATTGGTATCAATATTAACAAGCCGCTGGTTGTCAGCTAGCAATTCGGGTGCTGGCTGTCAGATAACCTTTAAGACGCTGGTTTTCAGTTAACTATTAGGACGCTAGTTGTCATCTAACCATCAGGGGCGCTTGTTGTTAGTTAACGATTAGGGCGCTGGTTATCAGCCAGCGATTCGGGTGCTGGTTGTCAGATAACCATTAGGTCACTATCATTATCAGCTAATCATTAGGTTGTTAGTTGTCAGCTAACGATTAGGATTATAGTTGTCAGCTAAAGATTAGAATGCCAGCTGATAGCTATCCATTAGGGAGCTAGTTGTCAACTAACGATTAGGGTTATAGTTGTCTGCTGAAGATTAGAATGCCAGCTGATAAATAGTAAATGGTAAATGGGTTATACTTGTATGGCGCTTTTCTACCTTCAAGGTACTCAAAGCGCTTTGACAGTATTTCCACTTTCACCCATTCACACACGGATGGTGGGAGCTGCCCTGCAAGGCCCTAACCACGACCCATAAGGAGCAAGGGTGAAGTGTCTTGCTCAAAGACACAACGGACGTGACTAAGTTGGTAGAAGGTGGGGATCGAACCAGGAACCCTCAGGTTGCTGGCACGTCCACTCTCTCAACAGCGCCACGCCGTCCCCTGATAGCTATCCATTAGGGCGCTAGTTGTCAGCTAGCAATTAGGGCGCTAGTTGTCATCTAACCATTGGACCACTGGTCGTCAGTTCTCAATTAGGGCACTATTTATCCTCTAGCAATTAAGGCGCTGATTGTCAGCTAGCGATTCGGATGCTGGTTGTCAGATAACCATTAGAAGCTGCGACAGTTATCAGCTAATCATTAGTACGCTAGTTGCCAGCTAGGAGTTAGGGCGGTAATTGCTAGCTAACGATTAGAGCGCTGGTTGTCAGCTGACAATTCGGGTGATGGCTGACAGATAACCATTACGTTGATTATAGTTATCAGCTAATGATTCGGGCACTAGTTGTCAGCTAACCAATAGGAAGATAGTTGTCAGCTAACAACACCATCAGCTTGTGTTACCATTAGTAGTTTAACAGAACACATTTGATTGACAGTTGTCTATATGTATCACAATTACAAAGTTCATTTAATGACAAAATATTACCGGCCCGAATAACATATTTACAGCTGTCACTCACGCAGTCTCGTCAACATGTACACACAGGGAGTGCGTGCACACATACAAATGCAGTCCAAGAGAAGCAACGAACAATTTGCAGTCCCGTTGTTGTTATGATAGAATATACATTCAATGACAGCTAACGCTAGCTATCCAATATGCTATTATTAGCTAACAACACCTAAAACTAATGCACGTGCAAGTCTTACCTATGTACGTACAAGAAGCCGTAAGAGGGCGGATACACTTTGTAAAATACATTGGAAAGTTGGCGCTCTCTAGGCATCTGTGTGAATTGTGATGATTACCTGCTGTCTGGTGTGCTCGCTCTCCTTGTCTCTCCCTCTCTCTCGTTCTACAGTGGGACGATCCACAGGTGGCAATGATTTTGGGCACACCGGCCACTAATTACATCAGGGCTATTTAACCTCAGTAGTGGCAGCAGGCAGGCGTCGGATCCTCATGCTTGGTGCTCTTGTTCGTTGATACGCGTACTTCTTCGCCACTGGCACCGACGTCTTCCTCCTGTGTAGTTAGCCCACCTGTGACCACCAGTTAAGTTGTTTTATAGTCTGCTGTTTTTCCATGGTGTGCTTCCTCCCTCGCCGCCATCGCTTTTTGTTTATTCCTCCCTGGAATAAAGACTGTAAATTGCACGTTGGCCTCTTTTTCTGTATCATGGGTTCAGCACCATACTAGATCGTAACAGTTGGAACCGACAAAAGAAATAGAACCTGCAGAAAAAGACCCCATCAAGCAGTCAAGCACAACAACTGGCTGAGCAGGAAGAGCAGCTAAGGAACAAGGGCATGGGGTTACAAGGTCTTGCTGAGCCGCAGGATGCCATGATGGTAAGCCTGAACTTCCACCTCAACACTCTGCTTGCTCGCTCCCAGACGAAACCTGGGGCTGATTCCGTCGCCAGTGCTGTCCAGGCGTCAGTCCAAGCTTCAGCCGCGCCGGTCATCTGCTCCCAGCTATCCCGACCGGACAGATTCTCGGGGATACCAGTGACGTACAGCAGTTCCTCAAACAGTGAAAGATCCACTTTGAGCTGCAAGCTGCGGCTTTTGCAACAAAGCGGGCCAAGGTGGAATTTGTCATCTCTCACTTCTCGGGGGGAGCAGGAGCATCGGAGCATCGGCTACGGCGGATCGGAAGCGCAATACCGTCACCAGCTCGTCTTTTCTGGCGTTCTCCAAAGCGCTGCTCTAGATTTTCCAGCGACACCCTACAGGCCGGGAAACAGCACGGCCTCTTTTCAAGATGCGTCAGGGCCAGCGCAGAGTCTCTTATTACGCTATTGAGTTTCGCACGAGAGCGGCCGAGAGCGATTGGAACTCTCCTGCCCTCCTGGACACTTTTTATCTCAGACTTGCAGAGGATATTCGTAAGGTGATAATCCCGCTGGCTCTCCCCACCGTTCTGGAGGACCTGATCGAGCTAGCCGTGCTCATCCACAAGCGGTTGGTGGAGGAGGAGTTTGAGTCACAACGAGGGAGCGCCGTGACGACAACCCGGAAAAGCCATTCTAACGCTTGCTTCACAAAGCCCGGCTCACCCCTGAGGACCTACTGCCCTCCAGCGTGGGAAGTGGATGAGTCCATGCAACTCGGTGGCAACCAGCTCACATCCGGGAGTTTGCCCACCACAGGGCGCGCTTCTTCTCTTCCTCCTGTAAACAGGATGCAGCTCTCAGGTAAGCTTTCATGGGAGAACAATTATACTGACATTTGTGCCCTCATTGACTCTGGTGCTGGTGATACTTTTATTGAGGTTGCTTTTGTTGACACCCATTCTATTCAATGTATTGAACTAAATGAACCTAAGAAAGTTTTTTCGCTTGACGGGCGTCTCCTGGCAGGCACAACTCACCAAACTCACCAACTAGGTCTCCGGCTATCTGGTAATCATCATGAGTCACTAAGTTTTTTTTTATATTACCTTCTCACACTGCTTCTGTCATACTTGGGTTAACCTGGCTGCTAAAACATAACCCTCATATTGATTGTCGTGTTCTACTATTCTTAACAAGAGTGTTACATGTCACACGCACCGCTGCTGTTAACCGCACGCCACCAGCTGACCTCGCTACAGTACAAGTAGAATACCATGATTTAAAGATGGTGTTTAGCAAGGATAAGGCGTTGTCACTCCCCCCTCCTCGACCATATGATTGTTGTATTAACCTGGTCGGGTTTCCCGTTATCTTCCTCCCGTCTGTACAATGTGTCCAAGAATGAGCAGAAGGCGTTGGAAGAATATATTTCTCCTCCTTAGGTGCTGGTATTATTCGCCCATTTTTTCTTTATTGAAAAGAAGGACAAATCACTGCGCCCCTGCATTGACTATCGCGCTCTCAATCAAATTATAGTCAAAAATAAATACCCTCTCCCCTTGTGGACTCCGCATTTACGCCACTCCACTCTGCTAAGTTTTTCACAAAACTCGACCTTCAGAATGCGTATTACCTTGTCCGGATCCACGAGGGTGATGAATGGAAGACAGAGTTCAACACTCCATTGGGACATTTCGAACATTTGGTCATGCCCTTTGGCCTGACAAATGCTCCCGCAGTATTTCAGAGTTTCATTAATGGCATTTTTCGGGACATGTTGGATCGATTTCTGTTCGTGTATCTGAATGACATTTAGACTTTTTCTTCCACCTTAGAGGAACATATCCAGCACGTTCGGTTGGTTCTCCAGCGACTGCTAGAAAATAAACTGTTTGTGAAAGCCAACTTCGTTCCTAGGGTTTACAGTATAAAAGGGCCATCTTAGACCTGAACCGGCCAAGATTGAGGCTGTGGTTGATTGGCTCGCGCCCACAACTAGGAAACACCTTCAGAGGTTTCTGGGGTTCGCAAATGTTTATCGGCATTTCATCCAACATTTTAGCTGTGTTGGGGAAACATTGACGGGGCTTACATCCCCCAAGGTATCGTTTGTCTGGAGTCCACTTGCAAGCGTAGCATTTTCTAGATTCAATTAGTTATTTACCACTGCACCTGTGCTGATTCACGCTAAGCTGTCTCTTCAATTTTTTGTCGAGGTGGATGTCTCCGATACAGACGTGGGGGCCGTCCTCTCCCAGCGTTCCGCCCTCGACCAGAGGCTGCATCCATGTGCCTTCTTATGTCGTCGCCTGACTACTGCAGAATGTAAATACGACATTGGCAACAAGGAACTACTGGCTGTCGTCCTGGCCTTTCAGGAGTGGAGGCACAGGCTGGAGGAGGCTGAACTCCCGTTCATCATTCACACGGATCAAAAGAACCTGGCTTATTCCCGCGCTGCTCATAGACTCAACCCACGTCAAGCCAGGTGGGCATTATTCTTCGTACGTTTCAACTTCACCATCCATCCGCCTTTCCGCCCTGTCCCGCATCTTCTCTTGCCCCACCGATGAGACCCTACCGGAGCCAATCATATCCCACTCCCGCATCCTCGGTGAACTGCAATGGGATATTGAAAAGCAGGTCAGGGACGCTCTCAAGTCTGCTGCGTCCTCAGAGGGACATCCATCCAGATGCCTATTTGTCATCCCCAGGCTGTGTTCCGACGTATTATGTTGGGGCCATAGTTCCAACGTCGCCTGTCACCCCGGAATCAGTTGCACAACATTCCTTATGGCCCAGTGATTTTGGTGGCCTACGTTACGAGCAGATGTTCAAGGAATTGTGGAAGCTTGTCCAGTCTGCGCCCGGAACAAAGCGTGCCATCAAGCTTCATCTAGACTTCTCCTTTCTCTACCCATTTCGGCTTGACCATGGTCGCACATCGCCTTGGACTTTGTTACCGGACTGCCTCTCTGTAATGGTAACACCACTATCCATATCATAGTAGACCGGTTCTCCAAGATGGCTCATTTTGTGGCACTCCCCAAGTTACCATCGGCTTTAGAGACAGCCCAGCCGCTGGTGGAGCAGGTATTTCGGCTTCATGGCATCCCCACATAGGTGGTCTCCGAGAGGGGCTCTCAGTTTTTGTCAACAGTCTGGGGGACATTCTGCAGGTCCTTGGGTGAATCGCCATGTCTATCCTCCGGCGACCACCCTGAGAGTAACGGGCAGACTGAACGCACCAACCAGGACCTTGAGGCAGACATCCGATGCGTCTGCCATCAGCAGCCCTCAACTTCATCAGCAAACCTTTCCTGGATTGAGTACACCCAAAATTCCCTCATTAGCTCGGCCACAGGATTATCACCTTTCCATGCGGTTTACGGGTACCAGCCACCCACATTCCTTTCCCTTGAGTAAGAGGTCGTGGTCCCGTCTGTGTCGGCCAACCTGCGCCGAGCATGTCTGGCATGGCACAACACAAGAGCGGCACTGACCAGAACCTCCTAACAGAACCAACGTCATCGCACACCTGCAGCATGCTACCAGGTGAGTCAAAAATTATGTCTCTCTTCCCGTGACCTGCCTCTCGCTACAGACTGCAAGAAGCTGACCCCCAGATTCATCGGCCCATACCCCATCATCAGGATCATTAACCGCGCCACAGTCAAGCTTTGTCTCCTGGACTCCCTCAAGTGCAACCCAATTTTCCATTTCTCTCATACCAAGCCAGAAGCCTCAAGTCCGCTCAGCTCTCCAGAGGTGCCACCCCCTCCTCCTAGGCTTATCGACAACCACCCTGCATTCACAGTCGAGGTCATCTTGAGAAGGAGGGGCGGCGGATTCCAGTTCCTATGCCATTCAGTACAAAATGCGTCTGCTAGACTTTTGACAAGAACAAGAAAGTTTGATCATATTACGCCTATACTGGCTCACCTGCACTGGCTTCCTGTGCACTTAAGATGCGACTTTAAGGTTTTACTACTTATGTATGAAATACTAAACGGTGTAGCTCCATCCTATCTTGCTGATTGTATTGTACCATATATCCCGGCCAGAAATCTGCGTTCAAAGAACTCCAGCTAATTAGTGATTCCTAGAGCCCAAAAAGCTTTAGAAAAAAAGCTTTAGAGCGTTTTCTATTCGGGCTCCAGTAGTCTGAAAGGCCCTACCAATAACAGTTAGGGATGTTACCTCAGTAGAAGCATTTAAGTCCTATCTTAAAACTCATTTGCATACTCTAGCCTTTAAATAGACCCCTCTTTAGACCTCTTTTCTGCTCTGTCCCCCTGTCCTGCGTGGAGAGATTATCAGGTGACCACGAATCAGCCTCCATGGAGCAGGCACAAGCTCTTCATAGAGCTTGGACCACTTCCGTTGATGACGTCTCTGTCCTGCTGACTTGTCTCCATTCAAGATGATCCCCTGCTGGCCTCTCAATGGACTACTTGCACGTTATGAAGTCGAGGCCCGGGGTGGACCACTCGTTATGCATCAGTCGGTGACATCTGTGCGCCCCGACATGTCTACATGCAAAAGGACCCCTTGCTGGCCCCACTATGGACTGTACTCTCACATTATTAACCGTATCCACTCGGCATGGGGGAGCATGGAGTGTCCCACATCTGCGGTCCCTTCCAGGGTTTTTACGTTGTTCCCATTGGGTCTAGTTGGATGTCGTTGTGGTTTGGGCAGCCCTTTGAGACATTTGTGATTATGTGTAATTATGATATAAGTACACTTTTCCTGATTGATTGATTGATTGAGGTGGTACTTGGTGAAAAACTGACCAACCACTGATCTAAACAATGTACTTTGACCAATATCATGCAGCAGAAGAAAATGGAAGAATCATTTATATTTGGTTGTTGACCACATGATTTAAGGTTAGCTGCAATAGAATAACACAGATGTATTTACTACTGCACATTTATATGGACTCGTGTGGGCATCACTAGTGTTTGTGCTGTAATGTAAGAGCATGAGCGGGATGAGATCATTGTCAGCAACAAGGCTATCGGTTGCATTTGGAGCTTTCTGCTATCTAATACCTGATGAGGAACAAACAGCACAGTTGTTTTCTCCTCTTGTCTGCAGGGGTAACGGGTGTATTACAACATGTCAGCCTCGTGGATAGGAAACCTTGTATCTTTAATGTGTGCTCTAATGGACCGCTTCTATCTTCCCTTTACTTCTTCTCCCGTTATGTTGCGCCTTCACTGCAAACACTCACCACACAGCCAAGAGTTGTACATGAGCAAATATTGTAGTGAATGCCGATTTGTTGTATTTGGTAAACCAAACTACTCTGTCATGTTTCATCATCTTCTTATGGCTTTTAACAGGGTCATATTAAGGGCCTGATCTACTAGGATCTAAATAACACGCGATAAACAGCGCGTGCATACTATAAAATTGTGTGTACTATTTTATTTTAATTTTTAATTTTTTTAATTGTGTGTTCTATGAATGGACGTGTTGCGTGTGATCTTCTAAGACGCGTACATTTGTGTACAATTATAAAGTAGTGTAAACCGCCTTATTTAAGTGAGATTTTTGCGTGTACTACTGGCATTATGTGCCTTCCACATTCAGGTTGTTGCGCTCCACAACCTCTGTGCGATGTTGTTGAACTAATAGCACACATCTATAATCTGTACCACCTTTTCTGCAATATAAAATTGCAATTTATAGACAACAGAAAACAATTTTAGCGCGCTGACGAGCTGCAGTGAGGCGGTGGACCATCACAACTGCAGCACATTCATGCGTCTGGAATAAACCAAACCCAAAAAAAGAAAAAAGAAAAAGACAATTTTTCATATAGGAGATATAGTATAATAACGTATTTCCTTAATTTAAAAAATAACTGCTGAATAGATTATATGAATATACATAAAATACATTAATAAATGTATTTTAAAAAATCAAATAGAGAGAAGAGTAGTAGAAATAAAAGCAATTAATAAAATAGAAAATAACAGAAAAAAAATTAAGAACCTAATAAGAGTTTAACATGATAAGTTAAAAACCAGATTCAAAAGGCGTTTCATTGACCTTTTTTAAAAAATGAAATAAAATGGTTTCTGCAGTCCTGAGGTTCTCTGGCAGGCTGTTCCAAAGGTGGGGGCCATAAAGGCCCCTGTACATCTTGAATACCTTGGGCAACTGCTTGCGTTTGCCTAATGGTAAGTCCTCCCCTGGCGTTTGCCAATGTCTTCTGTTGATAGCTACTAGGTTGCACACACATGCTATTAAGGTTGTTCCGATCAGGGATTTATGCGGCCGATTCCGATACTGATCATCCATGAGTGAGATCGGCCGATTCCAATACTGATCACATGGATTAACTATACAATATTTAATGTATTTATTGTGAGTGATATTGACAGTGTAACAATATCAGCTCAATATTTAAACTTGTTTCATAATCTTTTTTTAGTACATACAATTGTTTGAGCAAAACAAATTGAATTGTACGTAATAACGAAACAAAATTAAAAACTACTATCTATTACTCATTTAGGTTAGATTTTGCCCTCAAAGTCCTCCTTTGTCTGTGCACCTATTCTCTGAATTTGTAAACATTAACAAAAACAACAACAAAAATATTTTAAGAAAATAAAAATATATGTCAAATCACTGTAGTATCGATCATGTACTGATATTAACCCTGGTTTTGACATCACCAATTTATGGATTGATCCGCCTACTTACGTGTTGTGTAGGTGTGGTTGGCTGTGACAATGCTGAACACCATATGTACAGTATAGATATATATATATATTTTTTTCTTATTTAATTTTTTTTCACACTGAACAAAAATATAAATGGAACACTTTTGTTTTGGCTCCCATTTTTCATGAGTTGAAGGATCTAAAACATGTACAGAAAATACCTCCATTCATCCATCCATTTTCTACCGCTTGTCCCTTTTTGGGGGTCGCGGGGGGTCGCTGGAGCCTATCTCAGCTGCATTCTGGCGCTAGGCGGGGTACACCCAGGAAAAGTCGCCACCTCATCTGTTTCTCTCAAATATTGTTCACAAATCTGTCTAAATTTGTGTTAGTGAGCATTTATGTTTGCCAAGATAATCCATCCCACCTCACAGGTGTGGCATATCAAGATGCTGATTAAACAGCATGATTATTGCACAGGTGTGTCTTAGGCTGCCCAAATAAAAGGCCACTCTAAAATGTGCAGTTTTACTTTATTAGGGGGGGCTCTGGTGGACAATCCTGCTGGCGATGCAAGAACTGGGATGTTTTCAGCTTCCAGGAATTGTATCCAGATCCTTACAACATGGGGCAGTGCATCGTCATGCTGCAACATGAGGTGAATGGCCTCAGGATTTTGTCACGTTATCTCTGTGCATTCCAAATGTCATCAATAAAATGCACTTGCGTTCGTTGTCCATAACATACGCCTGCCCATACCATAACCCTACCCCCATCATGGGCCACTCCATTCACAACGTTGACATCAGCAAACCGCTCTCCCACACGACGCCACACACGCTGTCCGCCGTCTACCCTGAACAGTGAAAATTGGGATTCACCTGTGAAGAGAACACCTCTCCAATGTGCCAGGCGCCATCGAATGTGAGCATTTGCCCACTCAAGTCGGTTACAATGACGAACTGCAGTCAGGTCGAGACCCTGATGAGGACGACAAGCATGCAGATGAGCTTCCCTGAGATGGTTTCTCACAGTTTGTGCAGAAATTCATTGGTTATGCAAACCAATTGTTGCAGCAGCTGTCTGGGTGGCTGGTCTCAGACGATACCGGCATCAGGGTCCACAGGGTCAGCTGTGCCTGCTCTGGGCTGGAAGCTGTTTTTTATTTTTTATTTTTTATTTCGGAGATGGATAAAATAGGATGATTGTGACTATATGTCACTTCATTTCTGTTTGTGCTTCCTTGTTTTTTGTTTATTTCCTATCAGTGGTCTTATTTTGGTTCTATTTCCTACTTGTCCCAATCAGCGCTGTTTTCCACACCTGGTGCTAATCAGCAGGCTTCCATTTATGCCAGCCTCGCCTGCTTCTCAGGGCTCGAGGATTGACTATTGTTTGAGAACGTTTACATGCATGACTGCTTCTTCTCTGTTTGAAGATATTAAAATCCTCTGACCTGCGCATCGCTTTCCTGGTTCCTGCATCTTGGGGTCACAAATACCGCAGCCATACGGTTTTTTGACTATTATATTATATAAAATACAAAGGCACATTGACTAAGACGATAGCACAATTAACTGACAATTTAATTAAGTATTAAAAAAGAGACAAAAAAGTTGACAGGAATTAAATCCAATCATATTTAATTTTGTCTTGTCGATGGGTGGGACAAGTTCAGAGTATATCCAATCACAGCTCTATAACGGCGTACATTGAAAGAGGGGTGTGGGTTTGTTACGAATGACAGCCAATCAAATACTTTTCCTCTTCAAAAGAGGAAGTCATCAATCGATCAATGTTTATTTATATAGCCCTAAATCACAAGTGTCTCAAAGGGCTGCACAAGCCACAATGACATCCTCGGTTCAGATTCCACATCAGAGTAAAGAAAAACTCAACCCAGTGGGATGACAATGACAAACCTTGGAGAGGACCGCAGATGTGGGTGACCCGTGGTAGTCCCCGCCAACAACTAAACCAAAATGTGTGGCTTTAACATTTTCCATATTGTATTGTGTGTACAACTGGGAATACGAAAAGAGAACTAATTTGATTTTTACTCCTATGATGCCATCAGCAGAAGTCATGGATCGTGACATCCCAACTGTAAGTTAAATCTATTATTCCCGCTGTGTGAACGTGCATCGATCACTAAACTTTCCCTACTGGGGTTTCGTCTGTCCACAACTGATTACTACATGTAAGACAAACACTCTTATTCGTAGTTTTTGTAACGATATGTGTTTAAAATTATTCAAGCATTTATCGTGTCCGAATCGTGGCCACTTTTAGGATATTAATGAGATTGCAAAGAACTGTTGTTGATCCAATGGCGATATGCTAAAACCTTTTTCTTGTTTATAAGCTACATATAATATTAACTGTTCTTTGTTCATGCACATAATGTATGTTAATCAAGTGTTTGGATGTATTATTTAAATCAATGTATTCTTGGGTGCCAAAAAGTGATTCAATGTAATGCTTTGACACATCGCATCTGTGCATAAATTATTAGTTTACCCCAAGAGAGTTACATATATGATAATAAAGTACATGCTGTACTGTTTACATGTTGAAGTTCCCTTTAAAAAGCTGAAATCTACCTCAAACGACAATTTATGTTTGCCAAAGTGATTCAAATGAATATTTTGATATTGACACATCTCATCTGTGCATCTCCTAAGGGTAGTCTAGGAATTGATGCACAGATGAGATGTGTCAATATCAAAATATTCATTTGAATCACTTTTTGACAGGCAGCATACATTGATTTAATGAATACATCCAAACACTTTATTATTATTTATGATGTGCTTGAACAAAGAACAGTTAATATTGTATGGAGCTTTAAATCAGGAAAAATATTTTAGCACTTTAACATCGAATCAATAGCAGTCCTTTACAATATCATTAATATAAAAAAATGGCCAACTCTTTAATTTTTTTGGACAAGATAAAGGCTTAAATAATTTCAAACACATATCGTTACAATAACCATGAATATGAAGTGTTTGTTTTACATGTAATAATCAGTTTTTGACAGAAAAAGTACCAGTACGTATACACAGTAAGGAATACATTTTTGGCAGGGTCCCCCCCCCCCCCCCCCCCTGAAAAATTTTATGCTCCCCCCCAAAATGTTTTTCTGCAGGATGTGGAGGTCCTGGGCTGGTGTGGTTACACGTCGTCTGCGGTTGTGAGGCCGGTTGGATGTACTGCCAAATTCTCTGAAATACCTTTGGAGATGGCTTATGGTAGAGAATTGAACATTCAATTCACAGGCAACAGCTCTGGTGGACAATCCTGCAGTCAGCATGCCAACTGCACGCTCCCTCAAAACTTGCAACATCTGTGGCATTATGCTGTGTGATAAAACTGCACATTCCAGAGTGGCCTTTTATCGTGGGTAGCCTAAGGCACACCTGTGCAACAATCCTACTGTTTAATCAGCATCTTGATATGCCACACATGTGAGGTGTGATAGATTACCGTATTTTGGCAATGAAGAAATGCTCACTAACACAGATTTAGACAGATTTGTGAACAATATTTACGAGGAATAGGTATTTTGTTTATATGGTAAAAGTTTTAGATCTTTGAGTTCAACTCATGATAAATGGGAGCAAAAACAAAAGTGGTGTGTTTATATTTTGTTCCGTGTGTATATATATATATATATATATATGTATGTGTGGGAAAAAAAATCACAAGACTATTTCATCTCTACAGGCCTGTTTCATGAGGGGGGGTACCCTCATGAAACAGGCCTGTAGAGATGAAATAGTCTTGTGATTTTTTTTCCCACACATACATATATTGCGCTCTACTACGGTATCGAGCACTATTTTTTGGATAACCTTATTAAGATATATATATATATATATATATATATATATATATATATATATATATATATATATATATATATATATATATATATATATATATATATGTATATATATATATATATATATATATATATATATATATATATATATATATATATATATATATATATATATATATATATATATAGGGCTTCACGGTGGAAGAGGGGTTAGTACATCTGCCTCACAATACGAAGGTCCTGAGTAGTCTTGGGTTCAATCCCGGGCTCGGGATCTTTCTGTGTGGAGTTTGCATGTTCTCCCCGTGACTGCGTGGGTTCCCTCCGGGTACTCCGGCTTCCTCCCACTTCCAAAGACATGCACCTGGGGATAGGTTGATTGGCAACACTAAATTGGCCCTAGTGTGTGGATGTGAGTGTGAATGTTGTCTGTCTATCTGTGTTGGCCCTGCGATGAGGTGGCGACTTGTCCAGGGTGTAATCCGCCTTCCGCCCGATTGTAGCTGAGATAGGCTCCAGCGCCCCCTGCGACCCCAAAGGGAATAAGCGGTAGAAAATGGATGGATGGATATATATACAGGTAAAAGCCAGTAAATTAGAATATTTTGAAAAACTTGATTTATTTCAGTAATTGCATTCAAAAGGTGTAACTTGTACATTATATTTATTCATTGCACACAGACTGATGCATTCAAATGTTTATTTCATTTAATTTTGATGATTTGAAGTGGCAACAAATGAAAATCCAAAATTCCGTGTGTCACAAAATTAGAATATTACTTAAGGCTAATACAAAAAAGGGATTTTTAGAAATGTTGGCCAACTGAAAAGTATGAAAATGAAAAATATGAGCATGTACAATACTCAATACTTGGTTGGAGCTCCTTTTGCCTCAATTACTGCGTTAATGCGGCGTGGCATGGAGTCGATGAGTTTCTGGCACTGCTCAGGTGTTATGAGAGCCCAGGTTGCTCTGATAGTGGCCTTCAACTCTTCTGCGTTTTTGGGTCTGGCATTCTGCATCTTCCTTTTCACAATACCCCACAGATTTTCTATGGGGCTAAGGTCAGGGGAGTTGGCGGGCCAATTTAGAACAGAAATACCATGGTCCGTAAACCAGGCACGGGTAGATTTTGCGCTGTGTGCAGGCGCCAAGTCCTGTTGGAACTTGAAATCTCCATCGCCATAGAGCAGGTCAGCAGCAGGAAGCATGAAGTGCTCTAAAACTTGCTGGTAGACGGCTGCGTTGACCCTGGATCTCAGGAAACAGAGTGGACCGAAACCAGCAGATGACATGGCACCCCAAACCATCACTGATGGTGGAAACTTTACACTAGACTTCAGGCAACGTGGATCCTGTGCCTCTCCTGTCTTCCTCCAGACTCTGGGACCTCGATTTCCAAAGGAAATGCAAAATTTGCTTTCGTCAGAAAACATGACTTTGGACCACTCAGCAGCAGTCCAGCTGGTGTCGGTCCACTCTGTTTCCTGAGATCCAGGGTCAACGCAGCCGTCTACCAGCAAGTTTTAGAGCACTTCATGCTTCCTGCTGCTGACCTGCTCTATGGAGATGGAGATTTCAAGTTCCAACAGGACTTGGCGCCTGCACACAGCGCAAAATCTACCCGTGCCTGGTTTACGGACCATGGTATTTCTGTTCTAAATTGGCCCGCCAACTCCCCTGACCTTAGCCCCATAGAAAATCTGTGGGGTATTGTGAAAAGGAAGATGCAGAATGCCAGACCCAAAAACGCAGAAGAGTTGAAGGCCACTATCAGAGCAACCTGGGCTCTCATAACACCTGAGCAGTGCCAGAAACTCATCGACTCCATGCCACGCCGCATTAACGCAGTAATTGAGGCAAAAGGAGCTCCAACCAAGTATTGAGTATTGTACATGCTCATATTTTTCATTTTCATACTTTTCAGTTGGCCAACATTTCTAAAAATCCCTTTTTTGTATTAGCCTTAAGTAATATTCTAATTTTGTGACACACGGAATTTTGGATTTTCATTTGTTGCCACTTCAAATCATCAAAATTAAATGAAATAAACATTTGAATGCATCAGTCTGTGTGCAATGAATAAATATAATGTACAAGTTACACCTTTTGAATGCAATTACTGAAATAAATCAAGTTTTTCAAAATATTCTAATTTACTGGCTTTTACCTGTATATATATATGTATACAGTGCATCCCAAAAGTATTCACAGCGCTACACTTTTTCCACATTTTGTCATGTTACAGCCTTATTCAAAAATGGAATAGATTTTATTTTGTCTTCAATATTCTACACACAATACCCCACAATGGCAATGTAAAAAGTGTTTTTATTTTTAATTTCGAAAATGTAGTAAAAAATATTAAAAAAACAATCACATTTACAAAATTATCTATAGCCTTTGCTCAATACTTTGTTGATGCACCTTTGGAAGCAATTACAGCATCAAATCTTTTTGAATGCGATGCCACAAGCTTGGCACACCTATCTTTGAGCAGTTTTGCCCATCCCTCTTTGACCATTCTTAATGGCAGCACCTCTCAAGCTCCGTCAGATTGGATGGGAAGCGTTGGTTTTCATCCAGGATGTCTCTGTACGTTGATGGGATAGGCAGGGCTGTGGGTTAGGGCGAGTGGATACATTCCAATACTTGTCTACTCAAATTGTCTATTCCTGGCCCTCAAATTGATCATAATTTCGCCTTGCAAAGCGAAAGCTTCTCTGAGATGTTATCCAGTTTGCGATTAGACAGGATATATCATCAATTTCATAAAACAAAACCTTATCGTAACAAACTTAGCCTTTCATCTCCCGCCAAAACTCATTGTACAAACATCTTCATTGATTTACCCTTCTCAAGTGTCAGAGATAGAAAGAAATAAGAAAAACCTCCAGACTAGCCAAGTGTTTTCTGTACTTCTATATATCCTGTTAACCATTATGTTGCTGCACAAAGGGCATTATATCTATCAAACGATTCTTTTATGACTGTAAAACATAGTGTCTTTGTGTGCTGAGGACTCTCATCGTTTTAACGAGTGTGTCTGCACGAAACAGCTTAAACTCTTCCTCTTTGATTATTTGAAGCCATTGTTTGCACAACACACATAAAAAGACATCATTCACAGCACACTCAATAAAATGGGCCTTTGTACCATTCTATTTACGTCCATAGTTTGTTTGAAGAACAGCAATTTCCACTTCTTTTTGATGTGGCTTCTATCGTGTCTTTCATGCACCGAATACCAAAAGAGACGACTTAGTCCTCATCGTAGGCATCTCAACAATTCATGATGGATTAACGCCGTTAAGTGCAACAAAAACAAGGCAACATGTTTTTTTTCATTCTGTTGTGAGTTGCTTGGTTAGTTCATTTGTTAGTTAATGATAGGTACCTTTCACACTTGGTACCAATTGGTACCAGTACAATGTACCAATTTTCCGTCCTTTTGTGTGTGTTCACATGGTATTAAATGTTTTTTGTTTCATAATAAAATCTATTTTTATACATTAATCTCTTTGACCAGTTAAATTCAGTGTGTGGCCAAGTTTGAGTCTAGTATTTTCTGCTGTGACAACCTGCTGGAACATTACTGTTTATCTCAGATTATTTAAATTTTGTCAGTGGTTCTTAAACTGTTTTCACCAAGTACCACCTCAGAAAAAAACTTGACTCTCCAAGTACCACCATAATGACCAACATTAAAATGCAGTAGCGTAATAGGCCCAAGTATTCATTATAAACAAGGCAGAGGTTTCATTTAACAAGTATATTTTATATTTTTTAGCCACTGTAACATTACACAGAGTTTGAACGGTAACACTGTGTTTGAATATTGGAAAATAAAAGATTTACTTTTATCAAGTTTGGCGTACCACTAGATAGTGCCCGCTTAACACTAGTGGTACACGTACCACAGTTTGAGAATCAGTGCTCTATATTAACTTAAATGTTTGTATAGAATATTACTGACTGTCTTCTCTGTAAACATCATGTTACTACCCAGCGCAGGTGATTCCTTTGACTATCCCCTAAAGCTTTTACTGCAAAAAAAAAACCACAACATAAAGTATTTTAACATGTTGCCACAGCTGCAACAAGCAACTCAACTCGCCTGCAGGTGAAGATATACCCTTTGCAATAAAGCAAAGTATGCCTCTGTTGTTAGCATCTTCCTGCAGTAATCAAACTCGTCTCAAAAATAGCACCATAGCACAAATAATAACACAACTTTTAAGTCTCTGTTGAAAACTATTAGTTGAATTAAAAGTATTATGTCCGTTAGCAAAGAAATATCCATAAATTAGCTGCACCGTTTTAGAAGCCGCAGGGTTCAAAGCGTAAGAGAAAGTACCGACTTTTAGTCCTGAATTCACAGTATTTATTTTTAACTGTCTGGAATGGACTTGTGTTGTCTTTAGTTAAGTTCAGGTGCATGGTAATTGGTGGGTTTTATGTGACACAGAGTGGCCACAATATTTCATTAAATTAAAATAATCGATCATTTGAATTATGCGGGCACGTTTGCACGTCTTTGCCTTTGAGACTGTGTATTTGTAAGTAATATGCAACTATAATTATTTATTACTTGTTAATGTTCATAAATATGGTGTTTTAGACGGCAATATTGTGCAGTTAAGTACAAATATGTCTATGTCTAGCTTGTGTGCTTAGCTGTTGTGTAGCTGCTATCTTCGAGTAGCCTATAGGCTACCATGTTTACTTTTTGTAAATGACTACACTCAAATACAGGAGAAAATCAAACTTGTGTGCTTACTGGAGGACATTTAGCTGTTAACTTGGTGTCCAGCCTTGCACAAGTAAACGCACTGCAGGACTGCTTATATAAGAACGCATACTTTGGAGAATTTAGATGCAAGTAGATATAATCTAATATTTGAGGTTTTTTTGGCTGATTTCGGATCGATATCAATATCGGATCGGGACCGGGACAACCCAAGTTGTAAAACTTTTGAACATTTGCATAAAGCAATTTTCTGTCGACATTTTGTATTTTTTTATTTTTTTACAACAATGAGAATTGACGGAATATATTAATCATATTTGCATGCTACCATATACCGTAATACACTTGATTGAATTAATATATTGATTGTTCAACTACATCCCTGCAATTGTTGAATATAATTAAGGTATTGTAAATAGAGTTGCTTGCTTACAAGTGATAACTCGGTTTTAGTTCCAAAAGATGGGCCAAAGACTGAATCATACCCAAACCTTTTCTCCTATAAAAAGTAATGTATATCCGATGGTACACACGGACTAGTTTGTTAGGTGCAATGTTTGATAGCACAATCACCAAGATGGTAAACAAAATGTTTTGTCAAAAACTGAATCATATGAAAAGTGGGGCGTATGAAAACCTTAAATAGTAGGTCACCCAAAGTAAGTTAGTAAATCCATCCATCCATCCATCTTCTTCCGCTTATCCTAGGTCAGGTCGCGCAGGCAGCAGCCTAAGCAGGGAAGCCCAGACTTCCCTCTCCCCAGCCACTTCGTCCAGCTCTTCCCGGGGGATCCCCAGGCGTTCCCAGGCCAGCCGGGAGAGATAGTCTTCCCAACGTGTCCTGGGTCTTCCCCGTGGCCTCCTACCGGTCGGACGTGCTCTAAACACCTCCCTAGGGAGGCGTTCGGGTGGCATCCTGACCAGATGCCCGAACCACCTCATCTGGCTCCTCTCGATGTGGAGGAGCAGCGGCTTTACTTTGAGCTCCTCCCGGATGACAGCGCTTCTCACCCTATCTCTAAGGGAGAGCCCCGCCACCCGGCGGAGGAAACTCATTTCGGCCGCTTGTACCCGTGATCTTGTCCTTTCGGTCATGACCCAAAGCTCATGACGATAGGTGAGGATGGGAACGTAGATCGACCTGTAAATCGAGAGCTTTGCCTTCCGGCTCAGCTCCTTCTTCACCACAACGGATCGATACAGCGTCCGCATTACTGAAGATGCCGCACCGATCCGCCTGTCGATCTCACGCTCCACTCTTCCTTCACTCGTGAACAAGACTCCGAGGTACTTGAACTCCTCAACTTGGGGCAAGATCTCCTCCCCAACCCGGAGATGACACTCCACCCTTTTCCGGGCAATAACCATGGACTCGGACTTGGAGGTGCAGTAGACAAAATAAATTGCTTTGGGGGCCACATTCCAGAAAGCTAAAGACCATGGGGTGGGACTTCTTCCTTCACTAACAGTCTTATTTTGTATTTTCTGTAAAACCCGCATCCTCTTTAGTAGACATTTGAATTTGGTCTATTAGTTTTGTCAGCGTTACAGAAGCGACCTCCTAACCCTCACAAGTTTTTTAACTGAACTTGCGAGCCACTTGCTGAACAGCCCAAATAATTAAAAGGAGAAGACCTAACATGGAACCCTGAGGAGCTCCTACTAGTATGAATACATAAATTGAACAAATGACTACATCTGAAGTAAACAAGCTCTAGCAACACTTTAGTGAAGTGAATTATATTTATATAGCGCTTTTCTCTAGTGACTCAAAGCACTTTACATAGTGAAAACCCAATATCTAAGTTACATTTAAACCAGTGTGGGTGGGGGTAAAGTGTCTTGCCCAAGGTGGAGGAAGCGGGGATCGAACCTGCAACACTCAGGTTGATGGCACGGCCACTCTACCAACCAAGCTATACCGCCCCCTTTATTTAAAGAGACTTCCCACGATTGTACTGTTGTACTTTAATCCATTTTACTGCTGAACAAATCTGTGAAATTGACAACCGCTTGATGAGTCTTGATGAAGACAAAAAATCCTTCTTGAAACAATGTCTATGTATTTATTGCTTATACTAGATATCAGCATGTGTCACAACCTGTTCTGCTCTGAATCATACAACAACTTTCACAAACTAAAAAAAGTAGCCTGCTAACTCACCAACATGTTTGACAAACACATATTTACATTTTCCAACCTCTTTCAGTGAGCTCTGCACTCTATTACATGTAGATCTAGTCAGACACTCTACTACTGTATTTCTTTGGAAAAGTAGCTTATTTAACAGATGCATAGCACAACCATTAAAACTAAACTATCGACTTTGAATAATGTATTGTATACATTTAAGGATGTCATCAGGAGGTTTCTTGTGTAGCTGCTATGGTTTCTACTCGTCTGATTTACTACCAGATTGGTCCTCGGGATGTTATTCCCGCCTGTGTTTCCTCTTCTGTTTTCCGCCGTGCACCAAGGCGTCTTTGTGTCCGGAGTCGTTCTGCTCTCTGGAATAGCGTTTGCACTTGCACGAGGTCACTACGGTTATCTTGTAGGTCCTGGTGCTGCCGTCCTGGCACTGGAGCCAAATACGCTGAGTTCGGGTTCGGTCGATGACGCAGCGCCACTGCTGGGCCTCTCTGCGGCTCCAGAACCTACCGGTGGGACTGCCACCGATCCAGTTGGGCAGCAGGTGAGCCGGCAGACACTCGCCAGCACAAACCAGCTCCTTAATGGGGTTGATGCTGGTGCATTGTCCGTCTGAAATGTACTTGGTGGACCTCAACTCCCTGCAGCCCACCTGGCTCTGGTCTAGATCTATGGCAGGAAAAATTAATTCATGCATCATTTAATTCAAACAAACCATACATAATCAAAAAGTAGGACACGATCGATGGCCATCTTTTGAAACATTCCAAAAAAATTACCAGTTTTGTAATTTCACATTTTTGAGACCAAAATTTTATGAAACTGAATGACAAGTTCCACATTTCTTATGCTGTATTTCTGAACCACTTCTAACCATTCCAACACAAGAACATTCAACTTATTCAGGAAATTCAAACCTATTTTTACACATCCTAAAAAAATCCCACTTTCTCCAAAATTCCCCATTTTCCATAACGCAAATTTCTTTTGATCTTGAGAATTTTTACTCGTTCCACATTTCTCAACTGATTCAAACCCTTCCAAAAATCAAAATATTCAGATAATTCAGGACATTCTGGCTATCTGACAAAAAATTCCCATTTCTTTCCTGAATCCCCCTTTTTCCAAACACAAAATCTCTTATATCTTAAAAATCCATACTACTTCCACATTTCTGAACTGATTCAAACTATTCCCACATCCTCATCTATTAGCACATTTCCAAAAATCCACACATTTTCCATACTTCCACATTTTCCGTGACAAAATAATTTATTATTTCTATGATACTTAGCCAATTCAAAACATTCCGACATGAAAACATTCCTCTTACTGAAAACATTCAATTGACCATATTCCACATATAAAAATGTCCCATGTTTCCCAAAATTGCCCATTTTGTGTGACAAAACCATCCAAAACAGAAATTTATAGGGCCGTCTGCCCATTTGATGATTCGATTCGGAGGAGTCTGATTGTACTATCAACCTTGCAGTTGGACATTTTTAAAATGTGTCCACATTTCTCAACTCATTCCAAAAATCCAAATGTTCCATTCATTCAGGACATTCAGGCTAATAATTTTACATTGATAAAAAATCCCACTTTTGCAGAAATTCTACATTTTCCGATTTCACATATATTAAGAATTCTTAGAACACATTTTTAACTAATTTAAACCATTTCAACATCTAAACATTAATCCAATTTAGGACACTATGGCTATCATTAGAGACATTCCAAAACATTTCTAAAAATGTTCCTTAATTCCACATTTTTGTAACAAAATTCTCATTTAAAATAAATGGACCTTTTTTTCGAGTTTCTCACATCTCTAGACTTTTGGGACAATTGGTCTAACAACATTCCACATCCCAAAGATTACCACTTTTCTCAAAATTCCCCATTTTCCAAACACAAATCCCCTTATATCTTAAGACAAACATTTCTCAACGTATTCCAACAAAACCAATATTAAAATGTTAAGCTAAGTCAGAACATGAGGGCTATCTGATGGCACATTTTTAAAAGTCCTCACATTTTCCTCAACAAAATGATTGGGAATTTCTACAAGTTGCACATTTCTCAGCAAAACATTAAGATCATTCGGGACATTCGGCCTATCAGCATTGCACAGCCCCCCAGAAAATCCCAAACAAACATTTGACCCGGAACATTTTACATCTCAAAAAAATCCCACTTTTCACAAAATTTCACATTATCAATGACACATTTTCAGTTACACAAATTTCATTTGATTTTTATATGATTCGTACTAATTCCACATTTTTCAACTTATTCCAAAAATCAACACATTCCTCCCAATCGGGACATTCAGGCTGTCGATTTTACACTTTAAATAATTCCCATTTTTTACTTTTTCAGAGATTCCCACTTTTTATGAAATTCCACATTTTACAATTGTCACAAATTCTTACTGCTTTCACGTTTCTCAACCCAATTCCAGCATCAACGTCTTTGAAATGACCACTTTTACCAGAATTCTACATTTCCCCAAAAAATGTCCCATCAAAATAAAATACATGTTTCCACACCATTAAATAAAATGTTCTACATTATAAGAATTCCGATTACAACATTTGATCAATAACTGAAAGCATCCACCTTTGCTACGTGTGTTCAATTGCTTTCCACTCACCATCGTGGACGAGTTCAGACTGCTGTTTGCCACCATTCCTCGCCTGGTTCGCATCATCCCGGGGCGGTTCTTCCTGGGCGATGTGGACCGGCTGAGCACCAGCGGACTCTCTGGCGTCATTGGAGACGGCCGTGCAGCTCCCGCTCAGGAATAGCAGGACTACGAGGAGTTGGAATCCGCTGGTCGGGCAGGTCATGACTGCAGCAGTGAAAGATGACGTTCCTGACAATGTGAGAACTCCTGAATGTATCCACTCATATACCCCCACTCTACTTTGTTATGAATGAACAGGCCGCGCCCACCTACCCTGAAGCATTGCTTTCTTTAGGCACGTCCAAACGGAGCAGGGTAGTTTGATGTTTTACAAAACTTGTTTGTTCTTTAATATCACAAAGGTCTAGTGGGTGATGGGGTTTCATTCCATCACCCTACTGCAGTGGGGCGGCATGGCTCAGTGGGTACAGTGGTCGTCTTGTAACTGGAGGGTTACCAGTTTGATCCTGGCCTGGAGAGCTTACGTTGAGGTGTTCTGAGCAAGACACCTAACTTCTCCTGAGTTGTGGAAAACACCTTTGTGTGAATGTGTTGTTTAATGTAAAGCACTTATAGCAGTGATTTTCAACCTTTTTTGAGGCAAGGCACATTTTTGTCATTAAAAAATACAGAGGCACACCACCAGCAAAAAACGTTAAAAAAAATGAAACTCCACCAGGTCGTCGTGCCTTATTTTGAGTTTGTTGGGTGTTTTCCTGTGTGAAGTGCTTTAGTTCTTGTCTTGCGCTGTTATTTTGGTGGCCCTTCCTGTTTTGTTGGTGTTTTCATGTAGCAGTTTCATGTCTTCCTTTGAGCACATGTTTTGTGTTGGCTATTTAAGTTGTTGCTGTCCTTCTTTGTGTGGACATTGTTGATTGTCATGTCATGTCTTCCTGTTTTTAAATCTCTCTTAAAAACATACTTTTATTCCATGGCTTTTAACACTGAGTGATATCCATCCTGCAATGGCGCCCCATAATACACCTGCTGTGAACCTGTTTTTATGTTTTTATGTTTTTATTTATTCTATTTTTATTTATTTATTTTTTATCGTGTTCTGTTTGTATTGTGTTGTGTTTGCTGGGTACTCGTTTTATCTTTTAACCTGTCCATTGTACAGCACTTTGGCTACCCCTGTGGTAAATTTTAAATGTGCTTTATAAATAAAGTTGATTTGATTTGATTTGATGTACGGATACTTTGTGGACGCCGTAAGTTTTTGCTGTCGTCCAGCATTCTGTTTCTGTTTACTTTGTAGCCAGTTCGTTTTGCATAGCCATAGCCATTGCCTTTTCCTTTCCCTTTTCCCTTTTGTTCATTTTTGGTTTAAGCATTACATACCTTTTTTACCTGCACACTGCCTCCCGCTGTGGTCTGCATATTGGGATCACAACAAACCATCCTCGTCACACCCGACACATTCTGACTGACACTGACTTTTACAAAGCAATTAACTACCTGCTGCCACCTACTGGCATGGAGTATTACGTGGTTACCCTGCCGAGTTCTACACAGCACAGACACTGAGCAACGGCCCATTATTTGCAGATTATAATTATTGATTTGCAAAAAGTATTTTTTTGACCAATTAGGTGAAGTTACATAATTTCCCACGGCACACCAGACAATATCTCACGGCACACTAGTGTGCCGCGGCACAGTGGTTGAAAAACACTGACTTATAGGGTGTCATTCCCGGTATAGTAAAGCTCTATATACAGAGCATTGTTACCATTGAAGTTACGGCCCAATGCTCCAATTTTCTTGAGTGAAAAAAGGTACGCAACTGCAGGGATTCTGGATGCTCAGCATTCTCTCTCTCGACTTGAGTTGTCCTAGATGTGCCTTTTGGGTGGAGCATGCCTTAAATGTGGGCGTTCCATGTCAAATCTGGCCTTCTGCGTATTCTCCCATCGACTTAAGTACCTTTGTCCTGGAAGGTGAAAACGTTACATTGCACTTGAAGTTTGGATGCAGTATACACCACACATCCTAACATTTGAAAATAAACTACTAGAAAGCTATAATCTATTCTGATCTCCTTAATTGAGACACCTGCAAACATCCATTAAGATGGGCCCCGAAAATGCCGTTATGTATTAACTATCAAAAATCAAAATGCACATCGGAAGTGGGCGCGCGTGTATTGGCTGTGTTTGGACATCCTGGAACTAACAGATAGGGGTGCATAAAAAAATCGATTCACACCCGAATTGCAATTCGTATTCATGCCGATTCTAAATTGATACATATGTTTCAAAAATCGATTAAAAAAATAAACATTAACATTTTAATGTTTGTTTGTTTTTCAACAACAATATGATACAAAAAAACTAATGGCAACAGTATGAAAGTCATAAACGCAAGCTTCTATAATCTTTTTAAAAGTGGATCTAAAAAGTTTCTCAAGTTGCCAGGCAATAATCCAAGATTATTAACAAAACTAACAATAGATAAACATTTGTGATGGACAACACTTGAAAGATAATGAAACAAAAAATGTGTCTATGTTTGAAATCTTTTTTTGAATGTGGGAAGTTTTCATGTCCTTTTTGTTTATTTTTGTCATCCTTAGTGAATCGTTTATTTTTTCCATTTAAAAAAAGTCATTTTGAATTTAAAGTAAACATCTTTTTGTACAAATACATTTAAAAAAATATGTTTTAGGCCACCTCCATGTAACCAGAAGGAGCTTTTCTCACCTGTAACCTGTTTGAAAAAGTTTAATTATAATTATTATACCAAATAATACGTTGCAAGAATAGGTTTGAATCGAGTTGCATCGAGAATCGATTCTGAATTGAATCGTCAACCCAGGATTCGTAATCGGATCAAATTGTTAGGTGCCCAAAGATTCACACCCCTACTAACAGACGTTCAATAATACAAAAATTTCATCTGGACAGTGAGCATTGAGCTATGTGAATAATTAATAGAAAATACACACACACACACACACACACACACACACACACACACACACACACACACACACACACACACACACACACACACACACGCACACACACAAATCTATAAAACATAGCATTGTATCAATAGATTCCATTGATTATTTTTGACAGTTATTATCAAACTGTTACACTTCCCTGTGCAAGCGCACACACACACACAAACACACACACACACACACACACACACACACACACACACACACACACACACACACACACACACACACACACACACACACACACACACACACACACACACACACACACAAAGAGCTGTCTATTAAGCACATCCTGACTCGTCACTGCTTCACAAACATTTGTACTGAACAAAACTCTTAACAACATAAATAACATCAAGGTGGTTATAATAACATGTAAATAAAGTTGAATCTACATATCATTGCTCACACCCAGCCAATGCAGGGAGAAGAAGCTATTGTAGTGTGCATACACACACTACATCGCCATGGCACTGCCTGAATTGATACAGCCTTTTCAATTGTTTTATCCTTTTGAATGGCTTAGGATGAAGTGTTAGGAGATTTTCCTATTCCATGATTTTCATGCAACCAAGAATCGTCAAAATCCACCTCATATTAGTGAGCCCACTTTGATTGCAGACTTAACTTACACGGGGTGGGTATGTCCATGTGGGCTGATGGGAGGATTCAAATAAAAGGAATGTGCGTAACTTCAAGCGCAAGCGGGAGAAAGGGCACTGAGTGAATCTTTTGTTCACCTTTACAGGGGATCTAATTTGCAAAAACATATGTTCTGACCTATTGGTACCTGTTTTTGTGTATTTGGGATCTGTATAAGTTTGCCCAACTTGTGACGTTTTTCCAATTGGTGACATCAGCAAATGTCTCCACATATGGTAAAGTTTTACCTGAAGAGCTTTGCGCGATTCCGCCATTGTAGTCCAACGTTGTAGTCAATAAGTTGCTTTTTTTTCTCTATCCTTTTTTTAGGGTGCCTGAAAATCATGGCACATATAATTTTACTAACACTGGCGAATGTCATTGAAATCCATGAAAAAGATAAGATTTAAATTTGAAAAGGCCTTATACTAATGTACAAACCCCAAAACCAGTGAAGTTGGCACGTTGTGTAAATCGTAGATAAAAACAAAATACAATGATTTGCAAATTATTTTCAACCTGTATTCAATTGAGTAGACTGCAAAGACAAGATACTTAACGTTCGAACTGGTAAACTTTGTTATTTTTTGCAAATATTAGCTCATTTGGAATTTGATGCCTGCAACATGTTTCAAAAAAGCTGGCACAAGTGGCAAAAAAGACTGAGAAAGTTGAGGAATGGTCATCAAACACTTATTTGGAACATGCCACAGGTGAACAGGCTAATTGGGAACAGGTGGGTTCCATGAGTGGGTATAAAAGCAACTTCCATGAAATGCTCAGTCATTCACAAACAAGGATGGGGCGAGGGTCACCACTTTGTGAACAAATGCGTGAGCAAATTGTCGAACAGTTTAAGAACAACATTTCTCAACGAGCTATTGCAAGGAATTTAGGGATTTCACCATCTACGGTCCGTAATATCATCAAAAGGTTCAGAAAATCTGGAGAAATCACTGCATGTTAGCGATGATATTACGGATCTTCGATCCCTCGGGCGATACTGCATCAAAAACCGACATCAGTGTGTAAAGGATATCAACACATGCGCTCAGGAACATTTCAGAAAACCACTGTCAGTAACTACAGTTTGTCGCTACATCTGTAAGTGCAAGTTAAAACTCTACTATGCAAAGCCAAAGCCATTTTTAACACCCAGAAATGCCGGCGGCTTCGCTGGGCCCGAGCTCATCTAAGATGGACTGATACAAAGTGGAAAAGTGTTCTGTGGTGTGATGAGTCCACATTTCAAATTGTTAGTTGGAAAATGTGGACGTCGTGTCCTCCGGACCAAAGAGGAAAAGAACCATCCGAATTGTTATAGGCGCAAAGTTGAAAAGCCAACATCTGTTATTGTATGGGGGTGTATTAGTGCCCAAGACATGGGTAACTTACACATCTGTGAAGGCACCATGAATGCTGAAAGGTACATACAGGTTTTGGAGCAACATATGTTGCCATCCAAGCAACGTTATCATGGACACCCCTGCTTATTTCAGCAAGATTCAATGTATACACCCTGATGATTATCTTGTGTGATGACTGTATTATGATGATAGTATATCTGATAGTATATATCTGTATCATGAATCAATTTAAGTGGACCCCGACTTAAACAAGTTGAAAAACTTATTTGAGTGTTACCATTTAGTGGTCAATTGTACGGAATATGTACTTCACTGTGCAACCTACTAATAAAAGTCTCAATCAATCAATCAAAAAGACAATGCCACATTCTGCACAAGTTAGAATAGCGTGGCTTCATCGTAAAAGAGTGCGGGTACTAGACTGGCCTGCCTGTGGTCCAGACCTGTCTCCCATTGAAAATGTGTGGCGCAATATGAAGCCTAAAATACCACAACGGAGACCTCGGACTGTTGAACAACTTAAGCAAGAATGGGAAAGAATTCCACCTGAAAAGCTTCTAAAATTGGTCTCCTCAGTTGCCAAACGTTTACTGAGTGTTGTTAAAAGGAAAGGCCATGTAACACAGTGGTAAAAATGCCGCTGTGCCAATAAATTCTAAGTTAATGATTTTTTTTTTTTTAAATTACGTTTCTCAGTTTGAATATTAAATATCTTGTCTTTGCAGTTTATTCAATTGAATGTAAGTTGAGAAGGATTTCCAAATCATTGTATTCTGTTTTTATTTACGAATTACACAACGTGCCAACTTCACTGGTTTTGGGGTTTGTATATATTGTACACTGCATCTAAACTTCACTGTCTTATAATGATTCAGCTTCCTGGGGTGCTGGACTTATTCCAGCTTTAGAGGCATGTAAAAACAGAAGTACTTAAGTTGATGGGAGATCCGAGGAAGGCCAGATTTGACTGGGAATGACCACATTTAGGGGTTGGTCCATCTTGGATGCAACTAAAAAATGTGAGTGATGGAGGATGCTGCTAAGTCAGAATCCACACAACTGTGCATCTTTTTTCACTTAAGCACATGGGAGAATGGGCCCTTGATAATATGCTCATTATTGTTTGAAGAAAGCAAAACTGGATTAAGGACATCACATGTCCAGTAAGGTGTTAGAGGAGTAGCCATCTTTTTTTACTTCATATCTCATGATCATGTTTTTTTTTTAATGTCATATTGATGCCTTCTTATCTCATAATTTAAAATTTGTATCTCATATTTATGACTTACCATGGTATTTTCTTTCAGGGCTTCCATAAAATTCTAATAGTTTTCAGAAAAATAAATCACAGTATGGCCTTTCAGTTGTGTACTACCACCCCACACCAGCCGGTAGGAGTGAAGTCACCACAGTCTACTTTACTAACACTGTAAAAACTCTTTCAGTGGTATTGTCCATTCTACTTTATTTTTAAAAGTATATTTATTCCAATAAATCAATTTATTTTTATTTTTAGAGTTTTTGAGTTATCTATAAGCAAAAAGTGTGAATATTTTCGTAACTTACTTTTTTATGTGATAAAATTAATTTTATTGGACTTCCAACATAAATTGATTTAGCAAAACTCAGTTCAAAGGTTTATATCAGACCTAAAACGTCAGAACCCGCCCACCTGCATGCAGCTGTGGAAGAACAAGCCCAGACACGTTTCTTCACGTAGCCCAAGGAAAACACTTTACCGAACTCATGTAAGTAACAATTTATATTGTTAAAAGTCAGTATTTGCCAGGATTTAAATGTATACATTTTCAAAAGCATGGTTCAATGTTATATTTAGTTTACTACTTTTCCCGCCGACCGCCATTTCGAATGTGCTCTTACCTCCAACAGCTCATTAACTTCAACCAAACATTGTTTATAGCTGTGAAGTTTATAATTAGCGTTTTCTTTGCGTGGTAGTTTAATATTTTATTCTTCAGTTTATAAGCAGCCACATTAAAGCTGCTTAACTAGCTTGCATTCAAAGTTGCTAGCAGCTAGCTAGATACACTTGACAGAGCTATCTGAAGCCCACTCAGACCTGCTGTCCATGCACACTCCTAGGCAAAACGCTACTCTTGTAAGAATAACACTCATTGTGTAAGTCTCAATCTCAACATCCCCCCCCCCCCCCCCCCCAAAAATCTCACCAGTAGTCACCATTTAAAGGGTACATTTTCAAATTTATACTTCCGTGGGGGCATGCCCCGTACCCCCTACTGTTGCTAGGTTACCAACTTAGACCACCGTGGCTACAAAAAAATCTAGAGGAAATACTGCAAATGAGTATATTAGGGTGTAAAAAAAAACAGATATAAAGGGCTCTCATCAGGCTTATATATCCAAGAGGTTAGACATGAACCATAACTTGTCTTTTTTGTTCTCTCTCTCCAATGACAGATGGGATGGCCCTGTAAGTTGTGCAGCACTGTTGTACCAACCAAGAGTGACATTTTAAAGCATTACAGACTGCACCATGGGACCTTTGGACACAGCCATTCCTTGCCTTGCATTCATGTAGGTTGCCCATGCTCTTATACATCCCTTCGCTCTCATCTGTCAAGATGCTAGACTTCTCCTCTCTGACACCACCGCCAGAGAGTCTAACTCCACTCCCACCACGTTATTGGCCTTCTCTACCAACTTGTCCAGTCTGTTTGCGTCCCTCTCTCTCAGCCCGCTGCCCCAGCAGGCCATGGCATACAAGAAGGCGCCTGCCACCACCGACTCGTAGAATATCTTCTATTCTATTCTATTATCGTTCTATTTTTCCTGACCAAGTTTCCATTGTGACTTGGACATGACATACTAGACTTACTTTTTGCCTGAAAATGTATACTAATACCCTTAATATCAGTAACAGTCAACATTTGCTGTCTTACAGATTAATGAAGCGTTCCTAAGGTGCACTGCTGTTCCACTGGAATCAACATTTATGTCCCAACTGGACAGGTACACGCCAAAACTCCTGGAGCTCTTCAGTGCAAAAGGAGGAGTGACTGCAGCGCATCAAGAACTTGTTGATGGAACTGATACAGGTGGGTTAAAAGTGGTTTAAAAGTTTAAACTGAATCTGTAATCATGCTCTAATAACGGTATCACAGATTTGGAGTAAAATTGCCAACAAAATTCATTTATTTATTATTCTTCTCTTAACTCTAGGACCCAAGTGCCTCTGCAGTGAAGAAGAGAGATGTGACTGTGAGATGCCTCATAGAGTACATGGGAGAGAGTGGACAGGAGCTAATCTCTGACTACTGTAAGTATTGTTTAAAAGCAGGTTTGGATCAGTCTGATGTACAAGCTTAAATTGGGTTTACTTTTATGTGAACTGACTGAACCAGCAGTTGTCAGGTGGAGGTCGAGCATGCAGCTAGTTGGCAAGAACCCCAGGATAGCCAACTAGCATAGCACCACAGAGTGATGCCTTTCTGTCTTGTGTTTCTGTTTGCCCTAAAAAAACAATGCAAACAAAAAATACTCCCCTTGAACAAGCATTAAAACATTTATATATATATATATATATATATATACATATATATATATATATATATATATATATATATATATATATATATATATATATATATATATATATATATATATATATATATATATATATATATATATATATATATATATATATATACAGGTAAAAGCCAGTAAATTAGAATATTTTGAAAAACTTGATTTATTTCAGTAATTGCATTCAAAAGGTGTAACTTGTACATTATATTTATTCATTGCACACAGACTGATGCATTCAAATGTTTATTTCATTTAATTTTGATGATTTGAAGTGGCAACAAATGAAAATCCAAAATTCCGTGTGTCACAAAATTAGAATATTACTTAAGGCTAATACAAAAAAGGGATTTTTAGAAATGTTGGCCAACTGAAAAGTATGAAAATGAAAAATATGAGCATGTACAATACTCAATACTTGGTTGGAGCTCCTTTTGCCTCAATTACTGCGTTAATGCGGCGTGGCATGGAGTCGATGAGTTTCTGGCACTGCTCAGGTGTTATGAGAGCCCAGGTTGCTCTGATAGTGGCCTTCAACTCTTCTGCGTTTTTGGGTCTGGCATTCTGCATCTTCCTTTTCACAATACCCCACAGATTTTCTATGGGGCTAAGGTCAGGGGAGTTGGCGGGCCAATTTAGAACAGAAATATTATGGTCCGTAAACCAGGCACGGGTAGATTTTGCGCTGTGTGCAGGCGCCAAGTCCTGTTGGAACTTGAAATCTCCATCTCCATAGAGCAGGTCAGCAGCAGGAAGCATGAAGTGCTCTAAAACTTGCTGGTAGACGGCTGCTTTGACCCTGGATCTCAGGAAACAGAGTGGACCGACACCAGCAGATGACATGGCACCCCAAACCATCACCCAACCATGCAAATTTTGCATTTCCTTTGGAAATCGAGGTCCCAGAGTCTGGAGGAAGACAGGAGAGGCACAGGATCCACGTTGCCTGAAGTCTAGTGTAAAGTTTCCACCATCAGTGATGGTTTGGGGTGCCATGTCATCTGCTGGTGTCGGTCCACTCTGTTTCCTGAGATCCAGGGTCAAAGCAGCCGTCTACCAGCAAGTTTTAGAGCACTTCATGCTTCCTGCTGCTGACCTGCTCTATGGAGATGGAGATTTCAAGTTCCAACAGGACTTGGCGCCTGCACACAGCGCAAAATCTACCCGTGCCTGGTTTACGGACCATGGTATTTCTGTTCTAAATTGGCCCGCCAACTCCCCTGACCTTAGCCCCATAGAAAATCTGTGGGGTATTGTGAAAAGGAAGATGCAGAATGCCAGACCCAAAAACGCAGAAGAGTTGAAGGCCACTATCAGAGCAACCTGGGCTCTCATAACACCTGAGCAGTGCCAGAAACTCATCGACTCCATGCCACGCCGCATTAACGCAGTAATTGAGGCAAAAGGAGCTCCAACCAAGTATTGAGTATTGTACATGCTCATATTTTTCATTTTCATACTTTTCAGTTGGCCAACATTTCTAAAAATCCCTTTTTTGTATTAGCCTTAAGTAATATTCTAATTTTGTGACACACGGAATTTTGGATTTTCATTTGTTGCCACTTCAAATCATCAAAATTAAATGAAATAAACATTTGAATGCATCAGTCTGTGTGCAATGAATAAATATAATGTACAAGTTACACCTTTTGAATGCAATTACTGAAATAAATCAAGTTTTTCAAAATATTCTAATTTACTGGCTTTTACCTGTGTATATATATATACATATATATATATATAACGGTATATGTGTGGGAAAAAATCTCCTGATGATTGAGGGAACCCCTCATGAAACAGGCCTGTAGAGATGAAGTAGTCTTGTGATTTTTTCCCACACATACATATATTGCGCTCTACTACGGTATCGAGCACTATTTTTTGGATAACCTTATTAAGACATATATATATATATATATATATATATATATATATATTTATATATATATATATATATATATATATATATATATATATATATATTTATATTTATTTATATATATATATATATATATATATATATATATATATATATATATATATATTTGTATGTATGTATGTATGTATATATGTATGTATATATATGTATGTGTATATATATATATATATGTATATATATATGTATGTATATATATATATATATGTATGTATGTATGTATGTATATATATATATATACATATATATATATATATATATATATATATATATATATATATATATATATGTTTGTTTTAATTTCTGGTGGTTCTATTCAGGTTTTTTATATGCAAATTAGAAATGCCAATAAAAAACATGTGGCTGGAAATGCATCTATTGTACCAAGTTTAATGTACAAGATCTCAAATTAGAATTCAAAAGTTTTCAAAATGGTCTTCACAAAAGTAATCATTATCTGAATTAAATCACACAACTTATATTACTGTAAATATAAAATTAGATGTTTGTTTTTTTAATTACTGTTTTTGTATCTCAAAGGGAACTGCAGAGACCACTGTTCATGAGGACCTGGAAATGAAGAATATGAGCATCTACATCTGTCGTGAGCCAAATGCAGTAGGAATCATCATTGAGGGAGTACCGGTCCTTACTCATCTTGGAAACCTGGCCAAAGCATGCTGCCTAATTCTGGGGTTGACGTATGCACTTAATCTTGAGTATCCATCCAAACTTTCCAAAACATTTGAGGTGTTTCAAAGACTTTTTGTGGGACTTGACACACTGCGCCCAAAACCAACCCCCAAATTCATGACTCTCAAAAACAAGCTTCTAGCTTAGGCAGTGAGCCATGACTGTCAGCTTGCACTTTTGAACAGCTATTTTCTTGTGTCTGTTCAAAATCATTATACATTGTTCATTGAGTGGAATTCTTCAGAATGTGGTAACTGTTTGTCCTGTTCAGGTTTTATACAAAGCTCCAGGTCATCGTTTCTGGTGTGTAAATTAAGTTTTTTTTATGTTCTATACACACTAAATTGCCCCACTGTGAAGCTCCAGCTGGTCAGAAGGAGGGATCTGTGAGTTGTTTAAGTTAAAATGTTTCAAAATATACACACTGAAAGACACTACTGTGAAGGTGTTCTGCTTGTGAATTATTACAGAAGTACAGATAATCTTAATGTTAAATTGTTTTAGCAAGAAACTGTACTGTGAATGTTCTAAGTAAAACTTGAGATGCTGAGGTCATGCATTCTTTTATGCACTAAATACTGATGTTCTTGACTGTTAATACTGTCCAGCTTATTGACAGGTTTGGATATGGCTTGTGAAAATGTTTTAATATGTATACGGTTAAAAAAAGAAAACTACTGTGAAGGTGTTCTATACAGCACTTTAAAAAGTTGAGGTCATGCATTCTTGTATTATATGGACGTTGACTGTTCATACTGTCCAGCTCATTGCCACTGTTTTTATATGGTAATGATTTAATAAAGGTTGGAATTTGATATGTCTTGATTTTTGTATTATTATTCAAAGTAATTATTTTAAGCAGTTTCCATTTTCAAAACAAAGAAAGGGTAAGTTGGTCAAAATTAATAAAATTGAGTACAAAAATTATTTTTTCATTTAAATGTTACTTATTTTAATTAAGTCTTGTGTGTGTAATATGCTGATATTTTTTAAATTGATTGTACTCAATTTCTTGGCTTTTTCTGTAAACGCAACTTAATCTTTTTGCATAAATCGAAATGCATATTATTAAGTTCTACTTACTCAAAATACCAATTAGTTGACTAAACTAACAAAAATTGCTTGGAAAATGTTGCCTTATTTTTATTGAGTTAGATCTAGGCAACAGTTTTTACAGACTAAGTCTGTAAAACACCAGAACAGGGAGCAAAGGGATTACACATTTGTATCTCATAATTATGCATTTTCATCACAAACAAGCCCTTCTGGCATGGTCTCTTCTCCACAAGCACAGTTTCTCACCTACGAAATACTTCATCTGGAACAATAAAGACATATGTTACAAAAGGAAATCTCTTTTCCTCAACAATTGGTTCAAGAAAGGTTTTATTTTTGTGAGTCAGCTTTTCAATAAGGAAGGTAAACTTTTTAATTACCAATAATTTCTCAACCATTTTAAGGTCCCTGTGACTCCCAAACAATTTGCCATTGTATTTGATGCCATTCCATCAGGTGTTGTTATGTTGTACAGGGTTTACTCATTTCCTCTTTCTGCCGTTACAATTGTGAATGATCCACTTGACACTCCTGTAGGGAAACTTTGTTTTAATTAGTGGGTAAACAGTCCAACTTTAAATAAATTCCAAAATGATTGAGTGTCTGTCTCCTATGTAATTGCGCTCTGGAATAATGTTGTGAATGACATCTGATGGGTCAAAACATGGTCTCTTCTTAACTTATGAACAAAGTCAAAGAGATTTATTTCAAAATCATTCATCGTTATTACCCTGTAAAGACTGTGATGGTTAGATACAAGAAGGACATTGATGTTACCTGCATGTGTAACATGCACCCAGAGACTGTTACCACCTGTTTTGGACTTGTGAAAGCACTCCATCACTATGGCAGGGCATCTGTCGCTTCATCTTGGACAATATTCATGACAAATCTGTGCTTTGTTTTAAAGATGTGCCATTTGGATTTACGCAGCATGAGAAAAAAATTGGAAAGGAATTTTACCTTTGCAACCTCATTATACCATTGGCTAAGTTTTATATTCATTTCTCAATACCCGACCTGTTTTTGTGCCTTTAAAAAAGAAATAAAACTCTACTTTAAAACGCTCTCTACCCCTAACAACCAAAAAGCTGTGAAAACTATGATGCTGTGTTCCAAATTTGGATTATTTACGGAACTTGTGTGAGCCTATGGCTTTACATTTTGTTACATATGTATATTTTGCATTCTATTTTAGTTACTTTATTGAGTTTACAACCCCCTAGCGCTGTTTTGTACTGTTTTTGTACTGTTTCTGTACTTGTTTTGATTAGTATTATTTCTTGCTTGTATGTAAATGTTGCATATTATAAATAAAGGTTTATAAAAATCAAAACATTTAAGATAAACAATAAACAGTGCTTTGTTCAAAGATGTGCTATTTAGATGTACAGAGTATGAGAAAACATTTGAAAATGAATTTTACCTTTGCAACCTCATTATACTACTATTAGTTTTATATTCATAAATTGAGTTTCTCAATACCCAACCTGTTTTTTGTGCCCTTAAAAAAGAATTAGAAATTTACTTTACAACGCTCTCTACCTCTAACAACCAAAAAACTGTGAAAACTGTGATGCTGTGCTCCAAATTTGAATTATTTACGGAACTTGTGTGAGTCTATGGCTTTACACACACACATATATATATATATATATATATATATATATATATATATATATATATATATATATATATATATATATATATATATATATACACACACATATATATATATATTGCATTCCTCCTTAGTTGCTTTATTGAGTTTACAACCCCTTGGCGCTGTTTTGTACTGGTTTTTGTACTGTTTCTGTACTTGTTTTGATTATCTTATTTCTTTGATTGTATGTAAATGTTGAATACAATTAATAAAGGTTTTGGGGGGAAAATAATAATAAAATGAAATGATGCCTTTTCGATTGTTTTATCTCATATTTTTGACTTACCATGGTAGTTCCGGTCTACCTATATGACGTAACGTCTATGGTTTTCTTAAAAATAAATTACAGTACACGATTGCAGTTGTGTAGTACCACCCCGAACCAGGCAGTGGCAGTAGTGAAGACACCACCGTCTACTTTACAACGTCCACCAGAACAGGAAGCAGAAGGAAAACGCAGCAGCGCTTTTGAGGACGCTTATTAATTCTCCTGTGCCGTTTTTCTTTCGTTACCAAAACGTCGTACGCAATGAGGTAAGTAAAATATATAATATGGAAAATTGAAGTTACATGTATCTAGTTGCTGGTTGTGTACGAGGAAAGTGTTATCTCTCTATGAAGATTCTATTGTTCTCTTCCTCCGAGTGCCACCGAGATGGCGCGGTAGCTGGCCTAGCCCAAAGCTAATTTATCATTTTTGAAAAGGATGGTTATAATTTTTCCTTTTCTAGCTAAACAATACAAATGTATCTTAATCTAAATGCTTCGATCCGTCGTGTGGAAACGAAACTAACGTTAACATGTTGGCGTGTGTGTTACCTTGTTAGCTAGTTTTTTTAAATGAATGAATAAATATGTGTGGAATATTAAAATCTTTATTCTGAACAATGTCGATGTTCTTGTGTTTTTTTTCTTCAGAGGAGACCGCGGCAGGGGTCGAGGAGGCCGCTATGGGTCCCGGGGAGGAATGCTCCAGTGAGTTGAACCACATGGCTGCTTGCTCTAAAATCCTTATTGTCCTACCTTTTGTATTAATTATAACGATGTCATCATTAAGTATTAATATTGTTATTTATCATTTAAAATTTTAAAACAATACACTAAAATGTTGATATATTTTGTGTTTGTATCATAACAGAAGGCATGGTAAAACTGTGAATTGCTTTTTATTCCTGTTTAGGTATCGCGCATTTGTTCCACATATCCCATTCGATTTTTATGTGGTGAGTAAACGTGTTTTGTGCTGCTCTGCATTTTGCATTTGCTTGTCTGATGTGAGATTTTTTTTGATTGCAGCCCTTATCCAATATTACTACAATATATATGCACCGTATTGATTTTTTATCCTGCACTACCATGAGCTAATGCAACGAAATTTAGTTTTCTGTACTGTAAAGTTCAAATTTGAATGACCTTAAAAAGGAAGTCTAGTCTATTATTTAAAGGGGAACTGCCTTTTTTCATTCACAATCCTTATGCAAAACAAGCACACGTTTTTCTTTTGTTTATGCATTCTAAATAGTAAATAAATGCGAGCAAATGTCCGCTTACAATGGGCCTCTGGGAGTCACTCTATTCTGTCTATAAGGCGCTTAAACATCCAAACACCTCCATAAAGGTTTTATATTCATAATGTGTGTACAACAGGTACATTCTAATAATATGTAGTAGTATTTGTATTTTTTTTAATTTTAAGCATATGGCCGCACATTAATTTTAAACTCATCACAATACTACCCTTTTCCTTCAACATCACTGATTACTACTCACTGGTGACATCATGAGAGCCAGCAAACATAATTAAACATAATTTACTGAACAAGTAAATGCTACCCAGTGCTAAATGACTTGCAGACGACCTGAATCTGGGTCGATGTTTTATATGTAGCAGAGCAAGATTACTATTGCAAAAAACCATCATCAGTGGGGTAAAACTAACCCGTCTCACGATGGTCTAAGCCCAGCTCACGTTCTCTATTAGTGGGTAAACAGTCCAACTGTTATGTTGATATATTCCTATATCGATGAAGAATGACTCATAATCCTCGCGAAGAAAAAGCGATTACTGCGGGCATTGTTCAGTAAGTGAGCAAGATTACCATTGCATCAACACATCAGTCGGGTAAAACTAACCCGTCTCACGACAGTCTAAGCCCAACTCACGTTTTCTATTAGTGGGTGAACAATCCAACTAGGATGTTGGAATGTTCCCATTTAGATGAAGAATGACCCATAATCCTCGCGAAGAAAAAAGGGGGTGGAACAAAGCGTCTTTTCAGGTCTTTTTCACCATCTTTGGGTCTAGTTGGCTGTCAGTGTATCAGCTTCTCAGTTAAGCTCCAGATCACATCCTTCTACTATCATTGGGGGCATGATTTATAATCTGAAATAAACTTTCAAGAGATTTGAGGCGAAAGCAGCTCACCAGCTCATGTCAATACAGCAGCATAAGGAAGTTACTTCTCTGAGACTATGGGCTGTTAAAAATGGATCCTTAACGTTAGCACTTATAATAAAACTATCGCTCATATTTACTTAATATTCAAATCGCAAAATGTATGTGTTATGGTCCGAATCGACGGAATTACTTCATGCCTTCCATTCACTCCATTGCAAGCTTACTTTTATGTACGTTTACCATATTTTTCGGACAATAGGGCGCACCGAATTGTAAAGTGCACCGCCGGTGAGCGGGTCTATTCAGGTCTATTTTCATATGCACCGTAACATAAGGCGCATTTAAAGGGCTCATATGATTTTATTTTTTTCTACATTTAAAACACTTTCTTCTAATAGTGGTTCTTTGATCAAAATGTTGCAGAGTAGATTGTTTTACAGACCATCTTCAAGCAGCTTTCTGATCGTCCCTTCAGGATGCTCCGTTTTGCGGGTGGTCCTATTTACGTGACTCCACTTCTACATCGTCTTCTTCCTGTCATCTTTGTTATACCGATAGTTTTTAGCGGTTCCACAGCGAGTTTACAGACAGATATGAGTTAGGACTGTACGCTACTTTGTATTAGAAATGGCAACAGCGGAGGATGAATGCCCCACAACAACAAGATAGAGAAAGGGGAGCTTATTGACAATGGCACTGGCTACAATTGCGGATACGCACACATTTTCAGGCCTCATGCAGATCCCAAATACACATCAGCAAGAACCAATAGGTATGAAAAGTTGGTTTTGCATTATGGGGCGAAACAAAACATTGTATTATTACTTATTAGGTGCCATTTCGAGGTCCTTATGCACACACCACAATACCCGTATGTTGAAGCATCGTACGTCTGAGTATAGTCGCCGTAATGCTTCGCTTTCCATCAAGCAGTGTGGCTTCGTAGCTTGCCAAAGTCGTACTAAAACTCTATGACATATTTTTGAGCGCTGCGTGTAGTAATGTTCTATATTTTCAACGAAACATCAAAGTGTTGGTGTAGCTTGCTCGGGAAGTGAGTTATATTTATATAGCGCTTTTCTCTGGAGACTCAAAGCGCTTTACAGAGTGAAACCGGGTTATAAAGTGCACTGTCGATTTTTGAGAAAATGAAAGGGTTTTAAGTGCACTTTATAGTCCGAAAACTACTGTATGTCTACTTCTCTCTATAAGGACTGATTTTAAAGGCAAAATTCCAAAATAGTGCAGTTCCCCTTTTTAGTATGTCTCCTGTATTAACTACAAATGTGTATTTGTCAATAATTAGCTGACCACCTGATTGTACGTAGTTAACATAGTAATGGCTTAAATAACATTTGTTTTAAGTCTGTGTGAAAACTGTTCAATTTATGACCTATTACCACAAAATAGCATCTGACCACACTGTTTGAGAGGAGAGCTGCTTTGTAAATAGAACACTTTAAATGTTGCACATACATAGCTCTCCTTTCTTTTGTCAAAGTAGGTGTGCTTTATAGTTGTCAAGGGGAGTATAAGATCAACATTTTGACTGATTGGTTAAAAAAACATCAGCTGTCAACCATCTGTATAGTGATCACTCCTTCACAGTTTCATTTTATAACCTTTCATAATAGAAAGACTCCAATAATTATAAATAACTCACAAAGTGGAAAAGTAAAGATGTCATTTAATATATGTGATCGCACATTTATATATATTTCAGTGCATGTAAACACAGTAATCGTTCTTTTTCTCAGTGTGAGATGGCCTTCCCGAGAGTGAAGCCTGCGCCTGACGAGAGTTCGTTCAGCGAATGTCTGCTGAAGAGAAATCAAGATCTGAGCCCGACATCTACAGAGCAGGTCAGTGCTACGACTGCAACTATCAACTATTTTTATAGTCAACTAGCCGTCGAATAATTCAGCTTGAGATATTAGTCATGTGCTTACTACAAAGATGACTAATTCATTCATAAATATTTATATATATATATATTGTAACTATGCTGTTTATTTGGCAGTTACAAAGATAAAAAAACATTAAACCTGTGTCCATTTAAAAGTAAGGACAGGCAAAGTGCCAAAAATACAAAATACAATTTTTATGTAAAAAAGGACAGTTAGTGCCTGCTAGGGATGTCCCGATCTGATATTTGGATCGGATCGGCCGCCGATATTTGCCAAAAAATGCGTATCGGCAAGGCATGGGAAAATGCCGATCCAGATCCAGTTAAAAAAAACTCCGATCCGTGTTTTCCAACGCACCGATTTTAAATACCGTATTTTCCGCACCATAAGGCGCCCTGGGTTATAAGCCGCGCCTTCAATGAACGGCATATTTCAAAACTTTGTCCACCTATAAGCCGCCCCGTGTTATAAGCCGCATCTAACTGCGCTAAAGGAATGTCAAAAAAACAGTCAGATAGGTCAGTCAAACTTTAATAATATATTAAAAACCAGCGTGATGTGGGCGCGCATGGAGTCGTATATCAACATGGACGGAGCTGCGTGAAAAAAGCCACCCGGCCTCTTCGCGTAAACTTACCTTAACCACTCGCTCATCTTTTCTTCATCCATCCATCCCTTCGAGTTAGCTTTTATGATGACGCCGGCTGGAAAGGTCTCTTTTGGCAAGGTCTTCCTTTTGAATATCACCATGGGTGGAAGTTTCTGGCCATTAGCATGGCAAGCTAGAACCACAGTGAAGGATGACTTCTCATTCCCTGTGGTGCGAATATTCACCGTACGTGCTCCCGTTGTATCCACAGTGCGGTTCACAGGAATATCAAAAGTCAGTGGAACCTCGTCCATGTTGATAATGTTCTCTGGCCGGATCTTTTTTTCAGCTATCTTGTTTTTACAATATGCACGGAAAGTAGCCAGCTTTTCTTGAAAGTCTTTAGGCAGTTGCTGTGAAATAGTAGTCCGTGTGCGGATGGAGAGATTGCGTCTTTTCATGAACCGGATCCCTGTCGCTTAGTAGGAGCCATTTTGTGGTCTTTACAGATGTAAACACGCAAAGGAAATGAAACGTAATATCCGCGCGCTTCTTCTTCTTCTACGCGGGCGGGTGGTTGCTTACAGTAGAAGAAGAAGCGCTTCCTGTTCTATGGGGGCGGGTGCTTGGCGGTTGCTTGCGTAGAAGAAGAAGCACTTCCTCTTCTACGGGGAAAAAAGATGGCGGCTGTTTACCGTAGTTGTGAGACCGAAACTTTATGAAAATGAATCTTAATATTAATCCATATATAAAGCGCACCGGGTTATAAGCCGCACTGTCAGCTTTTGAGTAAATTTGTGGTTTTTAGGTGCGGCTAATAGTGCGGAAAATACGGTAATACAATCCACTTTTCTGCTGGTCCCTAATTTCCGTTCCGCATTTTCCAGCACACTTTCAACACATCCACAGGTCTGTGGATTCTCACGCAGTTGCTTTTAGCTGCTGGCATTACACGACAGGCTCTTCTCACTCTTTCCTGTCTCCCTCTCACAGACAGCAAGCGCACCTTCTTACACACGTCACATACTGTCACGATATACGTCACATACTGTCACGTCATACGTCACATACGTATACGTCCTCCCCGAGCAGAGAGGTAGCAGCATGGCTAACGTTAGCTGTGATGCTAGCGCAGCCATGCGAGCAACGTTCCCTCTTAAGGTGCGCGCCTCAAGCGTCCTCTGCGCACGGCAAATAAATGCCACGCACAAAATAAAATAAAAAAATAAGCGCATAACAATTTTCGACACATGGACACGACAGAGAAAACAGTTTTCGTCATCATTGTTCAAATATTGTAACGTCTTTCGAGACGCTTATCTCCATTCGGTGCCACACGTCCACATCATCAAAATACCGAGGCAGACATTTCCAGATCAACACCGTATGGAAAAAATAGTGATTTCTTTAGTTGTGATTTCCTTCTCTGCATGAAAGTTTAAAAGTAGCATATATTAATGCAGTATGAAGAAGAATGTTTTAATGTAGACACATAGAATCATCATACTGCTGTGATTATATGCATCAAGTGTTCATTCAAGGCTAAGGCAAAATATCGAGATATATATCGTGTATCGCGATATGGCCTTAAAATATTGCAATATTAAAAAAAAGGCCATATCGCCCAGCCCGAGTTCAATGATGCCATTTCTGTTTGTCATGTATAATATATATAATATATATATATATATATATATATATATAATGTCTATTTTGTGTTTATCCTTGAATAAACAGGTCAGTTTCTTGTTACCAACCATTGTGTATAATTCAAACTCCCCTAATTCAGCTGGCTAGTTGTTATCAAGAGTACTAAAACCCTTTTCAACATGATTCTGACAACTAAGTAGGCTAAATAACTTTAAACTTTAATACATACTCGGATAGGCCAGTATCGGTCAGTATCGGTATCGGATCGGAAGTGCAAAAACAATATCTGTATCGGATCGGAAGTGCAAAAACCTGGATCGGGACATCCCTAGTGCCTGCTATAACAAACGATAAAACAACAAAACTAACTTCTTCAAAAAGAAACAAGCATGTTTGAAAAGCTGCACACTGGTATATTATTAACTCCTGATATTTTAGCAATCTAATAGACTCAATGTATAGAATTGTTTAATTAATTCTTAACATTTGAGCTATCTAATAGACTGTTTTATCTTATGATATGCATTGGTGTCTGTTTTGTGTGTGACGTTTGTTATTGTGCTTTTCTTCATTGCACGGCAAATTGACGCTGTCTTAAAAAGTACTTGAATTGATTTACACAAGGTTTAGCTGTAAGACTCTGGCTAAAATCTATTTTCCGCACAAGTTTGTCTCACACTTGTTTGCAAGGTAACTCGTAATAATCGCTATCACTTTCTATAATGTATTCACGTTGCAAATGTTAATGGTCTATTTCTGCATTTTAGTCCTCCATCTTGTCCCTTGTGACTAAGATCAACAATGTCATCGATAACCTGATTGTTGCCCCTGGAAATTTTGAAGTGGTAAGTTCTAGTTTTTACCTCACATTAATTTAGGTGAGAACTTTTTGGGCCGTATATTTTGTCTGTGGTCATCAAATGTACTATGAATTATGGCAACTAGTGGGGGGAAAGCATGACTTTGCTGTAGTAATCATTAAAATATTTACATCCACCAAAAACGGTTGACACCCACGTGAAGCAGCAAAAAGGCAATGTTTAACGCCACACTGCATGGCTGATTAATGGGGTCATGTACCGTAGAATCTTGTATGAGAATCTCCTGGCCTCACCCAAAACATTGACAATGGGTGGTGGATGGGTCAGTATGACAATGACCCAAACATTAAGCCAAAACAGCGACTCGGGAGGAAACATTTTGTCGTTCTCGACATTTTGGGGTTTTAAATGGCTGTCAAAGTGTACCAACTTGTCGGTATATGTCCTCAGACTGCTTCTGTCGAGGTGGGATGCACAATTTATGATGTACAATAAACTTCCAGGACGCTAGTTGATCATGTCAAAATTGTACACAGGCTTGTGATCACAGCGCCGCTATAGTTCGTCTGCATTAGCGCTTAAAATAACAATATCACTAATACGTGGTTAATATTAATATCAGAACATGTAAATGAAGTATTGTTGGTGGATGTTTGAAGGGTTATTTATTGAATTTTATGGGTTAAATAGAGGACCTGTAAGTGGATATTTGTTAAAAATCCGTCTTCGTCATGTCTTTTATGATTGTGAATGATAGGCAAAATAAAATAAAAAAGTGCAGTTCCCTTTAATACTCAATGCTATCGTACCATGAGATTTTGATATTGTTACCATTCAATTAAAAATTAGGAAAACAATACTTCAATAACCCACCACATAAATGCTACAATATAATTACATTTATACAGTTCTATATTTTGATATTGAAGCTCTAACAAATGCATATACAATCCATCCAGAATTAGAGGAATACTTATCGTTGTGAAATGTTACCATTTTTTAATAGTATCAGCTTTATTTTGTGGTGACACTTTCGAGCTTCGCTGATTCTTGTCTGAAAAACTTTGTTAGCTCAACACATGGTTGAAAGCGCTTAGGATTACGCAACATTTTCCACATATTCTGTAATTTATTTTTATACAAATACCAGCGTTTGCAGCAAAAGTTACTTATGCACATTTCACCTATGCTGGCGTAACTTTTTTTGTGCGCAACAGCCTTTTATAACTGGGTTTCTGGTGTGTATGTTAAGAAGCACAATTTGATGCCAAATCTTTAAAAAAAACTTATGTGAAAAACAAATAATTCCACCCGGGAAATTCAATTAATGGCCCAGCATGAGTGTTTGGGAACTGCATGTATTCACTAATCACCTGACTATGCAGTTAAGATTTGTCATTTCAACATTGTGTGTATTTTCAGCAAATCGAGGAGGTGCGTCAGGTGGGCTCTTACAAAAAGGGTACCATGACAACTGGACACAATGTTGCTGACTTGGTTGTAATCCTCAAGATTCTTCCCACATGTAAGTGTTTTTCTTTGCCTCTAATTTCAGTTGGTTTGGTAGTTGACAGCAGCACTTTCCTCCAGTAGCGTTTTTACATATGAGCCAAAATATATTGTTCTCTAGGGGGTGCAGCAAGGATGAAGGGAAAATTGTGTCCAAAGGAGGCTTGCCATTATGCCATCCAAGTCATAAACACTGCTTAACACTGTCAGTTCTAGTGATGCATAAGAAAACAAAGTGCCGTGCATACCTTCACTGATAATGATAATAAATGCATTTTATATCAGCCTGTGACTCAAAGATCATCTTGAATTTCTGTCTTTTGTACCTATATTTGCTAATTATGTGCCACGCACAATGAATACATGGGTACAAATATTATGGCATTGCAAATATATTTTTAGAAATAAAATAATTTTACGAAGTGATCACTCCAAATTTGTGCGTTCTTTGACTCGATCTGCTCCCTTAGACTGAAGTACCTGCCACTTTTCTCATTGTCTTTCGTAAAATCTTGCACTCTTTCGCCCTAATTGATTACCCCTTGAGGAACTCTGAAGAAACTTCTATCCCTTTTGCGATTTGAATGGTTCCAACAGCTTAAGACAATGCAAGCATCGGACATTTTTCTTCGAGAAAGGCAAAATGCTGCTCCGAACGTTCTGACAACAGACACTCGCTGGCCCACCACTTAAAACAGTGCTGTACGGTGTGACAATTTTACTCGCAAATGTGCGAAAAGGGATTTTAACCCCTAATCGCATTTGGCTCTTAAAATAACCCCATCCAAATTTTAAAACTACAGTAAAATTTTCGCCCATTTGTATAGCATGTTTGAAATCAATTTAAACCATAACCAAATGATTATTAGTAAAAGTATGTCACTGCATGTATTTTAGTGGAGGCGGTCGCTGCTCTGGGCAACAAAGTTGTGGAGACTCTTCGCACCCAGGACCCTACTGAAGGTACCACTGAGGGACTTAAGATACATACAGAAGTACACAGCGTGTACTTCCTGTACATTTGGGTGTCTAATGCAGTTGGTAGTACAAATGCTGTGGATATTCTCACATTAGTGCTCATTGTTACCTGACATTATTATGTGTGTCAGTGCTGTCCATGCTGACCAATGAGACAGGCTTTGAGATCAGCTCAGCGGACGCCACCGTCAAGATCCTCATCACCACCGTCCCTCCCAACCTCCGCAAGCTGGACCCCGAGCTTCACTGTAAAAGCACACACACACACACGCATACAGATAAATCAAATAATGTGATAACTACTTGATTTTGTTGTCTGTAGTAAACATCAAGGTGCTGCAGAGTGCCCTCGCTGCCATTCGCCATGCCCGCTGGTTTGAGGAGAATGCTTCTCAGTCCACGTAAGGAAAATCTTCATCTCATCAGACTTAGCTTCTTATCCAAATAGATTGCATCAGCTAAATATCAAATCAAATATTCTGATATTCAGGGTGAAGGTCCTGATCCGCCTGCTCAAGGACCTCAGGCTACGCTTTCCTGGATTTGAACCTCTCACTCCTTGGATTCTAGACTTGTTGGTGAGACACTGAGACCACTCGTCTGCTTATTAATGATAACACTTCTTTGTCGTCGTTACTGTACAGGGCAACTTCTATGGGTGTGTAGAGGTACTGCAGGGAGCCCTTGCAATGTTGATACACATCTATAAACTTTTATCATTCAAAATTCAAATTTATTTTTAAAAGGTAATTTGAATGGTTCCAACAGCCTAAGACACTTCCTGTTCAGTGCAAAATAAGTGTCAGAATAATAGCATGGCAGTATTAAGTTGCTTTCAGCAACTAAAAAATTGCACCCTTTTTAAAAATAATTTTGATTAGCCATAACAAAGATTTGTGTGTGTTCAAAAACCGTGTTGTAGTGAAAACATTCAACCAAATTATGTTAGCGGTACATATTGAGAAAGGTTGATAAATCTTTCATCACTCATTTTTGTGTTTTCTGACAAATGCGAGCAATGCTTAGATTTCAGTTCTGTGTACAACCACTTATGTTAGCCAGCCAGTCCAAGGGTTATCGACATAAGCGGGTTTCACTATATAGAGGAATGGGTACTGAATTCTGTATTTGATAAGTGGCAACCAAAAACGGTACCTGACTTTGATGCCTTTTGTTGCCCGTTATGCCACTTCCGGTTGCGGACTTTGTGGGAAAACCGGCGTATTCGTAGCGAAACCTCTGGAGATAATATTGCAATTTTCCATTTCAACAAAAAGTGCTCAAACGTCAGGCTCTACTTTTCAAAATGCATTAGCTCTATGCTAATTTACATTGAATATGCCATACACGTGCTACTGATTAGCATTAGCCATTTTATATGGCGAATATGTCACCCCCAAAATTAGTAAACAGGACTAAAACTAAGGTGCAAGTTACATTTACAATTATGCCTGGGCCTTATGGCCTAAAAAATAAATCTCCAATTTTTTTCACAAAAAATTCGATTGACCTTTTTTTCCGATTTTCCTCATTTAAAAAAAATTAACACAAAAGACTGAGATAATTCAAAACACGTTTTTCTTTTATTTATTCGAAAACTAGTAGCTTGATATGACACTGCGTCTTACTCTTAGCAAAATTGTCATTTGTACTATGTTCTTTTTTGACCAGATATGAATTGTCTAATTTATGGAATCCTTTTTAAAGAACTAAATTAAGAGCTTCCGCTGGGAGGCAATTATTCAGTTTAAAATAAAATACTTATGGGGAAAAAAACATAGCATTGCAGATTGCATATAAATAAACAATAATCTCCAACATTGAGATTAATAATGTGCAAACTTAAAACTTCTTTCTTGAATAAAATACTTTGTTAAACAAAAATGTAGCATTGCACACAAATAAACACTAATAAAATAGATACCTAAAATCAATAAGTAGTACATAATCAATCAAATCAATAGTGTGTAATTAAACCTTATGTTTTGAATAAAATACTTCCGTAAATAAAAATGTTGTATTGTACATCGTATGCAAATAGATAATAAAGTAAACTATTGAGAGTGCTATGGTTTTAGTGAGTGTATAAACGCAGGCTTTTTCATTGCATGTGCACCACATCCTGGCAATGTGCAGAGCAACCGCTTTAGTGATTTGTGCCTTGTGCTCATTTCTTATCGCACACAGTACCTTGTGTGAATCAGTGATTCTCAAACTGTGGTACGCAGACTACATCAGGTGGTGCACCAAAAATGATGTGACTCGAGCCGTTATCAAAGGTCTATCATTGTGACGGCGTGGCGCAGTGGGAGAGTGGCCGTGCGCAACCCGAGGGTCCCTTGTTCAATCCCCACCTAGTACCAACCTCGTCATGTCCGTTGTGTCCTGAGCAAGACACTTCACCCTTGCTCCTGATGGCTGCTAGTTAGCGCCTTGCATGGCAGCTCCCGCCATCAGTGTGTGAATGTGTGTGTGAATGGGTAAATGTGGAAGTAGTGTCAAAGCGCTTTGAGTACCTTGAAGGTAGAAAAGCGCTATACAAGTACAACCCATTTATCATTTATCATTTATTATCAGCCTTCAATGGACGTCGTTACAATCCGATAATTGCAGGCATTGGACAGGGCGTTATATCAATATTTTTAATATACGGTAATATATTTATTTTAAGCTCCAAATTAAAAAATAATATTTTTTTATATTGATATAGATTGAATTTGCGCTGCAATCTTTGATGTTTTGACGCGGATAACGCAAAGATCACTCTGTCTGCACTGAGAGCTGAGGCCCTCCTCCATGCACAGAGGTGGGCGGGGCGAGATCTCCGCGCGCAGGTTCACTCAGTCTTTAAACACGAAAAAAAACATCAGCGTGGAAGGAACTAGTCAGTAAAAGACAACAAATCTATTTTCTCCACCTTCAAATCTGACACAAACTCGAGTACGTGAAGCTGCATGTTAAAACAGCCCAGCAGCACCACAAACTCAAAAAGATCAATGCTCGCTTCTTTTTCCTATTGTGTTCCACATGCAAATAAAAGTGGAGCGCTATTACTAAAGCGATGTCCCATCACATTACTAAAGATATGTTCCTAGTTCCAGGAGTTAAAAAAAAAAGCTGATTTATAAATAAAAAAAACTACTGAAAATAATTTACTCGTTTATGAGTTTCCAAGTGTCCGCTACTTTGCACAAGAAGCACTGACAGAACAAATGGGTGAAAATGTGTTTAGCTGCTTTAGCAAAATTATCACCTGCCACACAGCATCCTAGAAGCTGTTGTTGGGTTGGTTTTCCTGGCTAAAAACATAGAGGGAAGAAGAATTACGTCTTATAAAAATGTTTAACTAAAAGATGCTTTTGTTACTAAATCATTTTTAAGTTGCTGCTGATGTTTAAAAATATTCTTCTTAAACCAGGCATTTTATTTAAAATTTTGTTATTTTGTATTTTTGTGAATAGCAGAGGGTTTAAGCATTGCTCAAGGTATGTTTTAAAGAAGATAACAAATAAAAATGTTACTTCAATTTATTTAAGATATTTTATTTTCAAGGGTAATATTTTTAATGTGCATCCATTTACGCATGAAACTTTGGAAAATTACAAAAAAAATTGTTTGGGGTAGGTAATATACTATATGCATACATATTTAGGTTTCACTTTGTCTAAACTCACTTTCCGGGGAAAAAATCAGCATACAGTATGTATATTGTTTATCGATATTTAGCCAAAATATATTGGGATATGAGTTTTGATCCGTATCGCCTCGCCATACTGTAGGCCGTAGTCGACGCCAAAATAAATAGGACACAAGCAGAACCATTTGACTCACTCATTTCTATCACTCAGCACACCTGAACCGATTTTTCTCCGCCTACCTCCGCCCTTTTCCAGCCTCCCAGCCATTTAAAAGGCATAACACATGCACACAGACAAACATAGGCAGAGAAAGCTGCAATGTTGCCTTCAACGCCATGGGAAAACAATATGTATTTTAAACATTGAATAAACTACATGTGGAACATAACATAGGACTCAGTCCTTTACAATGTAAATAAATAGTTTACTATGCTGGTACTTGGAGAGACGAGTGTTTTCTGAGGTCGTACTTGGTTAAAAAAAAAGTTTGAAAAATTATTTTGCTGAAGTAACCTGCTTTTTAGCTGGTGTTTGTTTGTTGTTGGGGTCTTGTTTGCTTAGTAAAGAGTTGCATTTCCTGCACTCTACTGGAGGCTTTGGTTTGAGATGCTGGATTAAGTTTGTTGTCTTTTTTTTTTTTTTTTTTTTAAACAAACTTTGCAGCGTGCAGTCACTTGTTCCACGCATGTTGCTTCAAATCTAAACCACAAACGACACTCTTTTCTTTGAACAAACGTCTTGCCTGTGTTTGCATTCACCATGTTTTGCTAGGTTTGCGTTTTACACAAAGGAAATATGGGGGCAGACGGAAGCTACTTGGGGCAAAAAATATGCCCCAAGAGGAGAGAAAAAAACAGGTTTCTTTTCAACTTTTTTCAACAAAAATCACTTATTTTGTAGGGCTCAACAAAAGACAAGACTGCCATGTCCATCTTAATGGCAACACACCTACGACAAGATATACAGCACAGTTAATATCATCTCAATGTTAAATGTCAAATAAATTTATATTATTAAACAAATTAACATTTATGGTATTTAGCAATATTTAACTGTACCTTTAACTGGCAATACTGTGGCATAACCTTTGAAAGACACAGTCACGTAAGTGTTATGTGTGTGTTGCAGGGTCACTCTGCAGTGATGAATAATCCATCCAGACAGCCTCTTTCGCTCAACATGGCCTACAGGTCAGTTCCTGCTGACCTCTCCTTTGCGTGGACGGTCCTTTGATGTTGTGTGGTTTTGCATGCAGTGTAAAAGTTTTACATTTGTGTGTCTTTTGAAGGCGTTGTCTGCAGATGTTAGCCGCCGGTCTTTTTCTGCCGGGCTCAGTGGGAATCACTGATCCATGTGAGAGCGCAAACTTCCGAGTGCACACGGTGATGACTCTGGAACAGCAGGTGAGGAACTCAGGGATTTTTTTTCCCCGATAGTGTGTACTATCATTGTTATATGTTGTTTCCCACAGTCTGCTAATTAGCATAATTGTAAAGTAGTCACTGGAGCACTTGGTAAATAACAGTTAAAGTTGCTTGTTGCACAGAATATATGCTGAATATGCGGTTGTGATGCTATCTACTGGAGGGAGTTGTAACTACACTATTCAGTTCATTCATTACTATTTGGTGAATGTGAGCAAAAATATTACAAAAAATAAAATTTTAGGGTTGTCTGGTTTCTCCATTTTTTTCTTGTATGCTTTTCAGCGTGTTCTTTTTATGTAACTGAACTATTGTCATCAATGAATTTCTCTTGGCGATTAAGAGTTTGTTGAAGTCTAAGTTGCCGTACGACAAGTATTTCCAATTACCAGTACAAATATCAGTTATCCGTCCCTATACAAAATGTGTGTGTTGTGTGCAGGACATGGTGTGTTTCACTGCTCAGACACTGGTGAGGGTTCTGTCCCACGGAGGTTACAGAAAGATCCTCGGCCTGGAAGGAGATGCAAGCTGTAAGACATTCCTCTCATTGGGAACATTTACATCTTTGCTCCATAGCGCCTTGTATAAAGAAGCCATTTGAAATTGTTGCAGATCTGACAACTGAAATGTCCACATGGGACGGTATCATCGTCAACCCGTCAGAAAAGGCCTATGAGAAACCCCCAGAGAAGAAGGAGGATGATGAAGTTCTGGAGGAGGCAGGAGATGGAGAAGATGACAGCATGGAGACCCAGGATTGACAAGAAAGGTAAGCATAGAGAAAAATGTAAGTCTTTGTGCTTCCTACATTGAACTATCTGCCCTTCTTACAGTTAAAACGAACCCGAGGTCTAATCTGGATGCAACACGCATGACCACAGTTTTTTCATCAAAAATTGGTAACAGTTGTGGATTTGTATGTTTTTTTTATTTGAATCTGTTCTCAAATAAATTTCTGTTTTTAATGATATTCTTATCAGTCATTTGGTTTAAAAAGATGGCAATTAGGTCCAGTCAATATAAACATACACAGAAAAAGGAAGTTATACTTTCAGTTAGACCTACCAAGGCTCAAATGTTACTGACAAAATCCATTTTATAACAGTAAGGTGTCCAAACTTTGCACCAAGCATTCAGAAAATTTAAATGGATACATTTTGTAGAATTTAGACTTGTAACAGCAATCCAATTTAAGTCAATATATGCTATGACATTTGACCAAAGACGTTTAGCTTTATTGGTTACAAAGTACATTATTGCAACATCTAATACTTTAATTGTTAATGTAATATGATTATGCAGATAAACATGCCGTCGCCGTTTTGGACACACTTTATACAGGGGAACTGTAAAAAGCACAAGAATTATGATCCGACATTTGCCATATTGTGAGTAAATGAACATTAAACGTCCATGGTACACAATGAAGGTACATTAAATTTCTGCATTACATATAAAAATCAGTGCATACATTTTATAGGTAAAAGAAGCGAAAACTGTTAGTTCTGTTTGCAGTGTGACCTTTGCTCCTGAGGACAAGAGTCTAGATCCAAAACCAGAAACCTCAGGAGAGTTCTCGTGTTGACTTCATGGTTTGAGTTTAAGCCAAGGATGCAGGATGGTGAGGATGGAGAAGACTGAGGACGCCAGCCCACAGACGCCCACAAAGCCCCTCCCAGTAGGGTACATCCCCAGGCGGTCCAGAGGGATGAAGATGTCGCACGTGTTCCTCAAGAGGTCGAGCAGCAGCGGCGGGTTGTTGTGCAGTACTGTGGCCAGCAGGTGGAGCCGTCTGTGCAAACATGTCAACAGGTATGGCAGGGCAACGGAGGCTGCGACTGCAGGTGAGGACAGGTCGGGGCTAGGGTCTCGCGATGGAGGAAATTTAGCTGCTCTCTGCCGTGCTTCACGCTCCATCAGAAGATGGAGCTCGTACACGTCTCGAGTCAGGTTGAGGATGAGCGCAAACAAGTAGTACCTGCCGTACGCAAGAATATAGTCTGTCTCACATACTAGGATAGGAACACTATGTAGCGTAGAGCTCATGTTCTACTTACTTAAAAGATCTCTGGCTCCACTTGTGCTGGTCCACTTTGGAGACGACGCCCATCTTTCCGGCCCACAGGACGTTGTCACAGGCAAAGTACATGGCTCTGTTCAAGTGGCTGACGGTGATGCACAACCTCAGCACGCCGTCGGAAAGGTGGACGCTCCTCTTCGCAGCTTCCACGGCCTCCACAGAGTTCCCCAAACGCAGTACTACAACCACACAAAGCAGTGTTCAGCAACTCGCACGGCGTGACGGGGAAACTCAGCGCACTTACGCTTTCTCGTCAGGCTCAAGTGAGCTTCCAGCTGGCCCACAGTCTGGGCAAGTTGAGCTGCAGCGCCACCTTTGTGTAGTGTGTATCCTAGCAGTGTGCAAGCATACTGAGCCGCCCTGAAATCACAATACTCGTCACAAAAACTACAAACCTCAGATTTTACACCTGATTGAAGCATTTTCTACCCATTCAATTAGAACAGTGGTTGTCAATCTATTGTTTTACTAAGTACCACCTCAGAAAACATTTTGGCTCTCCAAGTACCACCATTTAAATACTGTAGCCTAGTAGACCTTAATATTCATTAAAACAAGGCAGATTTTTGTCCACTTTACCATTACACACTGTTTGAACAGTAACACTGTTTAACTATAGGAAAATAACACTACTTTATTCAGGTGACCCTTCAGCGTACCACTACAGTTTAAGAATCACTGAATTAGAATAACAATTTATGTAGCCTCATTTTATACATAATTTACTTATCTCACGGTTTGATTTAGCACACTTGGAAACGAGTACCGAAGAAGTCCCAATTCAGTGACAAAAAACTTGCGAGTTTTGAAATACGTTCATGAATCGCACATCTTTACACACTTTTGATTGATTGATTGATTGAGACTTTTATTAGTAGGTTGCACAGTGAAGTACATATTCCGTACAATTGACCACTAAATGGTAACACTCGAATAAGTTTTTCAACTTGTTTAAGTCAGGGTCCACTGAAATTGATTCATGATACAGATATATACTATCATCATAATACAGTCATTACACAAGATAATCATCAGGGTGTATACATTGAATTATTTACATTATTTACAATTCGGGGTGTGGAGGGTTAGGTTTGGTTGTTCTCAATTGTTGATGACTGATAACAGAGAAATGGATATTGAAACAGTGTAGGTCTGACTTGGTAGGATATGTACAGCAAGTAGTGGACATAGAGAGAGAGATCAGAAGGCATAAGAAAAGTATCTACATTTGATTATTAAGAATCTGGGGAGGGTGTTAGTTTAGGGTTGAAGTTGCCTTGAGGTGTACTTTTATTGTGTTTTTGAAGGAGGATAGAGATGCCCTTTCTTTTATACCTGTTGGGAGCGCATTCCACATTGATGTGGCATAGAAAGAGAATGAGTTAAGACCTTTGTTAGATCGGAATCTGGGTTTAACGTGGTTAGTGGAGCTCCCCCTGGTGTTGTGGTTATGGAGGTTAAGGAAGTAGTTTGACATGTACTTCGGTATCAGGGAGGTGTAGCGGATTTTATAGACTAGGCTCAGTGCAAGTTGTTTTAATCTGTCCTCCACCCTGAGCCATCCCACTTTGGAGAAGTGGGTAGGAGTGAGGTGTGATCGGGGTGGAGGTCTAGAAGTAATCTGACTAGCTTGTTCTGGGATGTTTTGGAGTTTAGATTTGAGGGTTTTGGAGGTGCTAGGGTACCAGGAGGTGCATGCGTAATCGAAAAAGGGTTGAACGAGAGTTCCCGCCAGAATCCTCATGGTGCTTTTGTTGACCAGAGAGGAGATTCTATAGAGAAATCTCGTTCGTTGGTTGACCTTTTTGATTACCTTGGTTGCCATTTTATCACAGGCAAGATTAGACTCTAGAATGGAACCTAGGTAGGTGACCTCATCTTTCCTGGTGAAAACAATGTCACCCACTTTTATCGTGAAGTCATTGACTTTCTTAAGGTTGATGTGAGACCCAAACAGGATGGATTCTGTTTTACCTAAGTGTATGGATAGCTTGTTGTCAGCGAGCCAGGTGCAAGTTCTACAGAGTTCAGCACTGAGGATTTTCTCCACCTGTGACTTGTCCTTGTCTGATACCAGCAGGGCCGAGTCATCCGCAAACAAGAACAATTCAGTCGCATGCCGATGACAAGTCGTTTATGTATACTAGGAACAGTAAAGGCCCCAATATACTGCCTTGGGGGACTCCACAGCTCACTGAGAGGGGGGAGGGACACGGTGCCGTTCACCTCTACCACCTGTTCCCTCCCCTCCAAGTAAGATTGCATCCAGCTCGATGAGGTTTTGTCAAATCTGATTGCTCTGAGCAATCGGATATAGCGTGGTCAACGGTGTCAAAGGCCTTCTGAAGATCCAGCATGACCATGCCGCAGTATTTGCCCGCGTCCACCTCATGTTTGATGTGGTCGGTCAGATAGAGAAGACATGTGTCAGGAGTGGTTAGTTCTGAAGCCGGATTGGAAACGCATTCATCATGAGCGTTTTGACCGCAACATTCATGCAAAAGTGGCATATATGTTTTTACTTCTGAGTGTGAATGCATCCATGCACTAAAAAGATTTAAGTGTGCTAGTAAGGATGGTGTTTTAAAAAGTTTGGGATGAAGTAAGACGCTGTAGCTTCTCAAACATTGTTCCTAACGGTAGCAGTGGTGCTAGTACAGGCTGTACAATTGTTTTTTTTATGTGTAAACACAGTGTTGCTATTCAAACAGTGTACATTGTCCAAAACTATTAAATGCTTTAAAAATGTTTTTAATAAAATACTTAGGCCTACTAGGCTACAGTATTGGTCATGATGGTGGTCCTTGAAGAGCCAAGAGTTGTGTGAAGTGGTACTTGGTGGAAAAAGTTTGAGAACCACGGCATGGTATATTTATCAAATGTGACGTGAAAGAAACATGTTGGTGGAATAAATACCGAATCATTTTCTCCTTGGCTTGACTCTGCGAGTTGAAGCGAAGCCATGAGTCCATTCTGGTCGACACAGCTAATTTTAACTTTTAGCTGTCAAATCGAAAGCGGTGGCAACCGTTAAAACTGTCCGTTCGTCCTCCAGAACTTAACAAGCAATTAGCGTGTTACTTTTCAAAAGAGCGTGAACTTATGAACACAACATGGTTTAAAAATGTCGCTGCTCTTGTTGTATTTCTTTTCCTGGTCCGTTTCACTGCTGCTGCTTCTTTCTCTTCTTCATTTTATAGCTGGTCGCAACCAACGTTATAAGTGCATACCGCCACCTACTGTACTGGAGTGTGTATCCTCAGGGTGAGTACTTGGGTTACAGACTTGGTATGTATACACATCAAATATGTATTTGCACAAAACCACACATAACAAAAGGGGAGAAAAATAAATAGATAATAATGATATAATAAAATAAAAATAACTATCTTTAAAGTATTATAGCTGTGATCTTAAGATATCCCCCGTTTCACTGCGACCTCTCCGCATACGTAAAAGGACAATTAGCAGCGCTTGTGAGGCTCTACCGCCTCTTGTGGCAAGAAGCGCCAACTACAGTAAAATGACGGACAACTAGCAGAGTTGTTTAAAATGATTTTATTTTTAACTGACTGTCTCAATAAACATTAATTAAAACAGAAGTATGTTCAGTATGTGGGAGTAAATCCACAAAAAAAATTCCATGACTGTACTGTATACGGATAATTAATATTACTTTTTGGGACCTTTTAATATTGAACAGACCATAGTGAATGTCTGGCAGTCTTCAGCTAGACAACCAGACCTCGCTTTGGAAATTCCAACTGGCCAATGGAGTTATTATAAATTCACAACACGTCATGACAGGAAGTTAAACTTTATGGGTCTACAATAGGAACCTTAGTGCAAGCGTCTTTTTTTTTTTTTTTTGTGGTGGAAATAATTTCCGTGTAACACTGAACAAAGCGAAGCTTCATTCTTTTTTTTGTCCTGTTCGACTACTCAGGCAAACTAGGGGCCCCAGACACCCATGCAGTGCCACAGCACTCACCAAAAAACCAAGCCACCGACACAAACCCCACATCCATTAAAAAAACAAACAAATAAAAAACACCCCAAAACGTCAAAAAGATGACAAACACGGACAAACACACAAATAAAAACACCCCATAAAACCAGAATAACACCCAATGACCCCTTTGGCCAAGAAAGCCCACTCAAACCAGTCATACAGAACAAAAATAAATAAATAAATACATAAAATAAAGTACAAACACAGCCCAGCTAAAAGACCCCAACCTGTGCACAAAACATCCCCTGAGTACACCAAATAACACCAAAACCGTGGCCATCCTGACACAACAACTCCATCCATTCCACTCACTTCCACGCCTACCTGAGGGTCTCCGTCTCTTTCCCCAACAGAGATAGAACCCACCCCACATCCCCCGGCTGTGATGTCAACCAGGCGCAAGACCACACCCACAGACAGAGCACGCCTCACCCTCACACCCTCGGCAAGGTCCCTGCATGAGATTGGCAGGCCACCACACTGTGCGCAGTCCCCGCAGCCTGTGCCGGTCGAGGAGGCAACAACCCTTTCCCACCCCAACCCACCCGTGCATGTGATGTGGGAGTGCATAAAGCCCCCAGAGTGTCACTGTGCAGTTAAAATTAGGAGGTCAGCCATCACAGCTGACCTCCAGCCCTTTTGATGTGTGTACTGTAGCGTGAGGGAGACGTGTATGTGGGTGGGGACTAATGATGCGATTAAAATTGGGGGACGTCCGAGTCATGGTGTGTCCCTACCAGGCCAAGCCCCCCAAACCCTAAGTGTCTGACATGCACTTGGTGGACTAATTGTAAGTGTATCTTGTGTTTTTTATGTTGATTTAATAAAAATAAAAAAAAGATACCGATAATAAAAAAAACGATACTGATAATTTCCGATATTACATTTTAACGCATTTATCGGACATTCCTAATATATATATATGTAAAATATCCGTTCATGAATGAGTATATCCGTTCGGCCACCGTGTTCAATGGAGAAGTCTGATCTCCAAAATGTGCAGGCAGCATAACACTTTTCCTTCGAGCTGTCCTGGATGAACTGAAATTATTTTTTCCAATTATTTTGGAACTTGCAAGCGTACTTCTTCTTCTTACTTGTCGTCGCCATGTCTCTTTTTCGTTCTTCTGCTTCGTCTCTGTTAAGTTTTTGGGCAATACTACTTGCTGTAGTTTTGAAGCAATGCATGATGGGAATCCGGATGTTTGTGTGTCAGAGCATTAACGTGCCGGCTGGAATAAACACACGCTGAGAAATAGCCCCGTGCCTGCCTACTTTATGGGTTATACATAAACCTGTGGATAACGGAGACATATATAATAGTCTTCTTCTCAGGTGAGAGGACGCTAAAGGCAGTGCCTTTAAGGCACACCCCCAATATTGATGTCCAGGTGGAAATCGGGAGAAATTCGGGAAAATGGTTGCCCCGGGAAATTTTCGGGAGGGGCACTGAAATTCGTGAGTCTCCCGGGAAAATCGGGAGGGTTGGCAAGTACAATGGGCAAGCAGGGGATAAGTCAGGAGGACTGGAGCACTCTAGAGCAGTGGTTCTTAACCTGGGTTCGATGGAACCCTAGGGGTTCAGTGAGTCGGCCCCAGGGGTTTGGTGGAGGTCAAAACACACCCGACTCATCGTGTAAATAAAAACTTCTCCCTATCGGCGTATTACGGATACGGCATCAGCTGACTGGTTTGCAGGTGTGTAATTTGTTGTGAGTTTATGCACTGTGTTGGTTTTGTTCTTTGAACAAGGTGATGTTCATGCACGGTTCATTTTGTGCACCAGTAAAACAACATGGTAACACTTTAGTATGGGGAACATATTCACCATTAATTAGTTGCTTATTAACATGCAAATTAGTAACATATTGGCTCTTAACTAGTCATTATTAAGTACTTATTAATGCCTTATTCGGCATGGCCTTATTATAACCCTAACCCTCTAACCCTGGCTCTAACCCTAACCAAATAACTCTAAATTAAGTCTTTGTTACTTAGAATATGTTCCCCATACTAAAGTGTTACCAAAAACATATAACTTTGTCTTGAATTTGAAAAAAGCTAAAACATTTTATTTTTCACTAAAGAAGGGTTCGGTGAATGCACATATGAAACTGGGGTGGGGTTCGGTACCTCCAACAAGGTTAAGAACCACTGCTCTAGAGCAGTGTTTTTTAACCACTGTGCCGCGGCACACTAGTGTGCCGTGAGATACAGTCTGGTGTGCCGTGGAAGATTATCTAATTTCACCTATTTGGGTTAAAAATATTTTTTGCAAACCAGTAATTATGGTCTGCAAATGATGTGTTGTTGAGTGTCGGTGCTGTCTAGAGCTCGACAGAGTAACCGTGTAATACTCTTCCATATCAGTAGGTGGCAGCAGGTAGCTAATTGCTTTGTAGATGTCGGAAACAGCGGGAGGCAGTGTGTAAAAAGGTATCTAATGCTTAAACCAAAAATAAACAAAAGGTGAGTGCCCCTAAGAAAATGCATTGAAGCTTAGGGAAGGCTATGCAGAACCAAACTATAACTGAACTGGCTGCAAAGTAAACAAAAACAGAATGCTGGACGACAGCAAAGACTTACTGTGGAGCAAAGACGGCGTCCACAAGGTACATCCGAACATGACATGACAATCAACAATGTCCTCACAAAGTTGGATAAAAACAACTGAAATATTCTTGATTGCTAAAACAAAGTAGATGCGGGGAAATATCACACAAAGGAAGACATGAAACTACTACAGGAAAACACCAAAAAAAAGAGAAAAAGCCACCAAAATAGGAGCGCAAGACAAGAAGTAAAACACTATACACAGGAAAACAGCAAAAAAGTCCAAATGAGGCTGGGTGTGATGTGACAGGTGGTGACAGTACACCTACTTTGAGACAAGAGCAATAGTGATGCATGCTTGGTTATGCTTTAAAGTCATATCCAACAATTGCGACGACTTTTTACTGTCAACTGAGTTTCGTTTTTTAATGATTTCTGCTGGTGGTGTGCCTCCGCATTTTTTCAACGCAAAAAATGTGCCTTGGCTCAAAAAAGGTTGAAAAACACTGCTCTAGAGGCATCCTCATTCCTCTGCCATGTCTCCCCGCAGGCCATCCCCTCAAAGTCCTATAGGTGTGTGTGTGCTGAAAGTAGGAAGAGCAGAGGGCCCGGACACAGCAGCCAAAGCCCCCCCCAGTCCATGCAGGAGGCAACCGAGATACACGGCCAGGATGCCGACCCCCACAACCCAGGGCCCTTTCAGGCGCCTCGGGGCAAGCAGATTCTTTGATCCAAACAAACATCAGTTTGTTTGGATAAAGTCCCCTGGCGCAGGGGCCCCCAAATACACGCGACTAAAACAAAAAGCAAAACAGCCAAACAAAGTCATCGTGACCGAACAGCCACGGAGCTTCGTTCATAAAAAAAATAAGTTATGAGGAGACAACAACTATGAAAATTATTATAAACACAAATTTTCGCACTACTTTGTCTGAATGACTAGTGAGTGTTAGCGGGAGAAGAATCATACGTGTACACACAGATGTGGAGAGGGCGCTAACTTTCCAATGTATGTCACACCGTATATCTCGCCCTTATCCGGCTTCTAGGACGTAATGACGTACATAACACGCATTATCTTTGGGTGTTGTTAACTAATAGCCATTTGGATTGTTAGTGTTAGCTGTCATTGAAAGTTTATTTTTAATCATAACAACAAAATGACTGCAATTTGTTCATTGCTTCACTCGGATTGCTCTTGTGTGCACGTACATGTGGGCGAGACCGTGTGAGTGACCGCCGTAAACAACTAAACACCAATCGTTTTATTCGGGCCGGTAACAAAAATGTGCAACATTGTGAAAAATGTAGACCTTTTTAACACAAATATGTTTTGTTCAATCATCAGTGGTAACACCAGCTGGCTGTGAAAGTAAGTTATTGTGACCCATGTCACGTTCCAACTGTCATACATTTTGAATAATATTTTGTAACACTTAAGTATGGGGAAAATATTCAACATTAATTAGTTGCTTAAAGTAACAAAGACTTAATTTAGAGTTATTTGGACACTAGGGCAGGGGTCGGCAACCTGCGGCTCTAGAACCGCATGCGGCTCTTTAGCGCCGCCCTAGTGGCTCTCTGGAGCTTTTTCAAAAATGTATGAAAAATGGAAAAAGATGAGGGGGAAAAAATATATTTTTTGTTTTAATATGGTTTCTGTAGGAGGACAAACATGACACAAACCTCCCTAATTGGTATAAAGCACACTGTTTATATTAAACATGCTTCACTGATTCGAGTATTTGGCGAGCAGCGTTTTGTCCTACTAATTTTGGCCGTCCTTGAACTCACCGTAGTTTGTTTACATGCATAACTTTCTCCGACTTTCTAGGACATGGGTGTCAAACTCTGGCCCGCCGTGTAATTTCACTTGGCCCTTGAGGCGATATCAAATTAACACTAGAGCTGGCCCGCCGATCATATTCAGCGGCGGTGCCGCGGTAACACCGCATTCACAGCTAATTCTCATACTTGCCAACCCTCCCGGGAGACTCCCAAATTTCAGTGCCCCTCCCGAAAATCGTCACGTCCGCTTTTCATCCAGTCCAACGAGTGCTGGCCCAGTCACATAATATGTGCGGCTTCTGCACGCACACACAAGTGAATGCAACGCATACTTGATGAACAGCGATACAGGTTACACTGAGGGTGGCCGTATAAACAACTTTAACACTACGCCACACTGTGAGCCCACACCAAACAAGAATGACAAACACATTTCGGGAGAACATCCGCACCGTAACACAACATAAACACAACAGAACAAATACCCAGAACCCTTTGCAGCTCTTCCGGGACGTTACAAGGTGTGTGTGTGTGTGTGTGTGTGTGTGTGTGTGGAGGGGGAGAGGGGGGGGTTTGGTGGTAGCGGGGGTGTATTTTGTAGCGTCCCGGAAGAGTTAATGCTGCAAAGGGTGGACTACGAGATATAATGACTGAAGAACACCTTCGTTCGATAATGAAGGTTGCCTCAGCTCAAAGCCTGAGCCCCGACATTAATGAACTAGCATCCAAGAAAAGATGCCAGGTATCTGCTTTGGGAACATCAGATTAGAACAGTGTGTTGCAAACTGAGTAGTTTAAAGTCCTGAATGGTTGGTTTATTCATTGTTATTTTATTTTCAAATGTATTAGCCTGTGGAAAAAGTTAATGTTGATATTTACCTCAGAAGGCTGCAAATAGAAAAGAGGCATTACATTTTTATTTAAATTGTATTTGATATGCCATTGATATTTTTTAATTATTATTATTATTATTATTTGAAACTCGATTTTGCTTGTCACTATAAAGTTAAATAAGCCTTGCTTGTTCAATATTTAATGCAAAACTTTATTTTTTAAAGCAAAAGTGATAGACCTATCCTTGAGAAGAGACTACCTGTCTAGCTCAACGCCAACATTTAAGTAATAACTTAAAGCAGTTGTTTTCCAGACACTTACACACGAACATCTACTTTTATGGTCAGGATGTGCTCCCCTGACTTAGCACACACAACCAAAGACAGGAAGGAGGAATATAAAACTGATGATTTAGCTTCTCCAAGTTAGGAGTGCCTAATTTTTTTTTGACCTCCTCCAGGTACTGCAGTCCTGTGTAATGACTGGGCCACCGTAGTACAGTATAGTAATAGTGAATACCGGTTACTATTGATCGCAATATCCAGGGGTGAGATTTGCAATGTGAAATGTAGACGCCCTCCATAAAAAACCCAAAAAATCGACATTCCCTTGTAGTGTGCCGCTAATTCACTAACAAGCCATGTCTAGTTAGTGAAGTGGGCGCTGGGGCATCCATACTATCACGTCAACTTGGTGCTGAGAGGTTGATATACCATATTTCCCGGAGTATAAGCCACTACTTTTTCCGCACGCTTTGTACCCTGCGGCTTATAAAACGGTGCGGCTAATTTACGGATTTTGTTTCGCTCACGGCCGTAATGTTTTGTGTAGGGATGTCCGATAATGGCTTTTTGCCGATATCCGATATTCCGATATTGTCCAACTCTTTAATTACCGATACCGATATCAACCGATACCGATATATGCAGTCGTGGAATTAACACATTATTATGCCTAATTTGGACAACCAGGTATGGTGAAGATAAAGTACTTTTAAAAAAAATTAATAAAATAAGACAAACAAATTAAAAAAAAAATCTTGAATAAAAAAAGAAAGTAAAACAATATAAAAACAGTTACATAAAAACTAGTAATTAATGAAAATGAGTAAAATTAACTGTTAAAGGTTAGTACTATTAGTGGACCAGCAGCACGCACAATCATGTGTGCTTACGGACTGTAGCCCTGCAGACTGTATTGATATATATTGATATATAATGTAGGAACCAGAATATTAATAACAGAAAGAAACAACCCTTTTGTGTGAATGAGTGTGAATGGGAGGGAGTTTTTTGGGGTTGGTGCACTAATTGTAAGTGTATCTTGATTTTTTATGTTGATTTGATAAAAAAAAAACACAAAAAAAAAAACCATACCGATAATAAAAAAAAAACATACCGATAATTTCCGATATTACATTTTAACGCATTTATCGGCCGATAAGGCCGATATTATCAGACATCTCTAGTTTTGTATTCAACAGTTTTCATAGAACACTGACACAGGCACTGAAAATGTGTGTTATTGTTTGTGCTATAGCGGCGTCTTTTGGACGGGTTCACTCAATGCAGGTGCTGTGGGTTGAAAATGTACTTGCTGTTTCGTTCCTTGAACCGGAAATAAAACAGTCCAAAGTGTTCTGCTCGAAAAGATTCTTCATTTGTCATTCCAAACAAGGTTTGTAAGTCCATCCATCCATTTTCTACTGCTTGTCCCTCTCGGGGCCGCGTGGGGGTGGAGTCTATCCCAGTTGCATTCGGGCGGAAGGCGGTGTACACTCTGGACAAGTCGCCACCTCATCCCTGGGCCAACACATATAGACAGACAACATTCACAGACTAGGGACCATTTAGTGTTGCCAATCAACCTCTGGAGAAAACGTGTTTCTTGCATTCTTTACTGTCGTGTTGGATATTTTTTGCTATTGACGAAATATTTGATTATTAATCATTACTTTATACTTCCTCCATTTCCTCTCTGCTATCCTGCAATTTATTTATTCATTTCCTCATCATTTCTCCATGGCGGTCTTGGTTTTAAAATGACCTTTTTGATTTTAGAGGAGCAACAGCGTCAAGGTTGGATGTGATGTTTTGATCAAAATTGTCAACAATCAAATCACAGAGTGCAGGTAAATCTATTGGAGGCATACTTGCCAACCCTCCCGGATTTTCCGGGAGACTCCCGACATTCAGCGCCTCTCCCGAAAACCTCCCGGGACAAATTTTCTCCCGAAAATCTCCCGAAATTCAGGCGGAGCTGGAGGCCACGCCCCCTCCAGCTCCATGCGGACCTGAGTCCGCTTTCCCACGATATAAAGAACGTCTACAGTAAAGCAGTCCGTCTGCCGTAAACAGCAATGTTGTGACACTCTTAAACAGGACAATACTGCCATCTAGTGCATTTGATGAAAGCACTTTTGTGCGTGCCACACAGCAATGCATAATCAGAGAGGGTGTTCAGCATGGTTAGAAAGATAGTGACAGAGAATAGAACAAGGATGGACAATTCAACCCTTAACTCAACAATGAGTAGATGAGTGTTATGTGTGTGTATATGTGTAAATAAATGAACACTGAAATTCAAGTATTTCTTTTATATATATATATATATATATATATATATATATATATATATATATATATATATATATCCATCGATCCATCCATTTACTACCGCTTATTCCCTTCGGGGTCGCGGGGATATATATATATATATATATATATATGTATGTGTGGGGGAAAAATCACAAGACTATTTCATCTCTACAGGCCTGTTTCATGAGGGGGGGTACCCTCAATCATGAAACAGGCCTGTAGAGATGAAATAGTCTTGTGATTTTTTTCCAAAAACACATACATATATTGCGCTCTACTACGGTATCGAGCACTATTTTTTGGATAACCTTATTAAGACATATATATATATATATATATATATATATATATATATATATATATATATATATATATATATATATATATATATATATATATATATATATATATATACATACTGTACATGAGAAATACTTGACTTGGTGAATTCTAGCTGTAAATATACTCCTCCCCTCTAAACCACGCCCCCCGCCCCAGAGAGAGTACATCAGATGTGTAAGTGGGACAGTATTGACAACAAAGTTGCATCAGATGAAAGAGAGTACATCAGATGTGTAAGTGGGACAATATTGACAGTGAAAGTTGCATCAGATGAAAGAGAGTACATCAGATGTGTAAGTTGGACAGTATTGACAGTCAAAGTTGCATCAGATGAGAGAGTACATCAGATGTGTAAGTGGGACAATATTGACAGTGAAAGTTGCATCAGATGAAAGAGAGTACATCAGATCTCTAAGTGGGACAGTATTGACAGTGAAAGTTGCATCAGATAAAAGAGAGTACATCAGATGTGTAAGTGGGACAGTATTGACAGTGAAAGTTGCATCAGATGAGAGAGTACATCAGATGTGTAAGTGGGACAATATTGACAGTCAAAGTTGCATCAGATGAGAGAGTACATCAGATGTGTAAGTGGGACAGTATTGACAGTCAAAGTTGCATCAGATGAGAGAGTACATCAGATGTGTAAGTGGGACAATATTGACAGTGAAAGTTGCATCAGATGAAAGAGAGTACATCAGATCTCTAAGTGGGACAGTATTGACAGTGAAAGTTGCATCAGATAAAAGAGAGTACATCAGATGTGTAAGTGGGACAGTATTGACAGTGAAAGTTGCATCAGATGAGAGAGTACATCAGATGTGTAAGTGGGACAATATTGACAGTCAAAGTTGCATCAGATGAGAGAGTACATCAGATGTGTAAGCGGGACAGTGTTGACAGTCAAAGTTGCATCAGATGAGAGAGTACATCAGATGTGTAAGTGGGACAGTATTGACAGTCAAAGTTGCATCAGATGAGAGAGTACATCAGATGTGTAAGTGGGACAATATTGACAGTGAAAGTTGCATCAGATGAAAGAGAGTACATCAGATCTCTAAGTGGGACAGTATTGACAGTGAAAGTTGCATCAGATAAAAGAGAGTACATCAGATGTGTAAGTGGGACAGTATTGACAGTGAAAGTTGCATCAGATGAGAGAGTACATCAGATGTGTAAGTGGGACAATATTGACAGTCAAAGTTGCATCAGATGAGAGAGTACATCAGATGTGTAAGCGGGACAGTATTGACAGTCAAAGTTGCATCAGATGAGAGAGTACATCAGATGTGTAAGTGGGACAATATTGACAGTGAAAGTTGCATCAGATGAAAGAGAGTACATCAGATCTCTAAGTGGGACAGTATTGACTGTGAAAGTTGCATCAGATGAGAGAGTACATCAGATGTGTAAGTGGGACAGTATTGACAGTGAAAGTTGCATCAGATGAGAGAGTACATCAGATGTGTAAGTGGGACAATATTGACAGTCAAAGTTGCATCAGATGAGAGAGTACATCAGATGTGTAAGTGGGACAGTATTTACAGTCAAAGTTGCATCAGATGAGAGAGTACATCTGATGTGTAAGTGGGACAATATTGACAGTGAAAGTTGCATCAGATGAGAGAGTACATCAGATGTGTAAGTGGGACAGTATTGACAGTGAAAGTTGCATCAGATAAAAGAGAGTACATCAGATGTGTAAGTGGGACAGTATTGACAGTCAAAGTTGCATCAAATGAGAGAGTACATCAGATGTGTAAGTTGGACAGTATTGACAGTCAAAATGGCATCAGAAGAGAGAGTAAATCAGATGTGTAAATGGGGCGGTATTGACAGTCAAAGTTGCATCAGATGAGAGAGTACATCAGATGTGTAAGTGGGACAGTATTGACAGTCAAAGTTGCATCAGATGAGAGAGTACATCAGATGTGTAAGTGGGACAGTATTGACAGTCAAAGTTGCATCAGATGAGAGAGTACATCAGATGTGTAAGTGGGGCAGTATTGCAGTCAAAGTTGCATCAAATGAGAGAGGACATCAGATGTGTAAGTAGGACCGTATTGACAGTCAAAGTCGAATTGCTAAGAATGAAAGATTCTTAGAAAATTTTTATAGAACTGCTTGGGGTCATTTTTGACCCCACTTGTGAAAGTGTGGGTAGTGATACAAAAACTGAAATTCCTTAAAATTAATGAAAAACTAAATAAAAATGCAAATGGCCTCATGTCACAAACATGTTTTATGAGGAATACCTTGCATATGAAAATATTACAAGTCTTCGTTATACAGATTTAGAAGAATAACACGCCAGTTATTGCAGAAACGCAATGATTTTAGTTGGTGTCATTTTTGACCCCACTGGTGGAAGAGTGTAGGTATTGGTAGGTTGTGCATCTGAGGGTAAATGTAAATGGGGTATGTCCAGCACACCAGGAAAGAAGAAGAACAAGAGCATTGGTCTGTTTCCCTTTAATTATGGAGCGAACATATAAAAATCCTTGCCAACAATTTTACAGCATTAGTTACACAATGATGTCAAAGCTTGCTCTCAGTTGTTGCAAACTGCAAGGTCACATCCACAGTGTTCCACAAATACACGGTGAAAATATACACAATTCCTGGAAACAACAAAACGACGCGGTCGTGACCCAGAAATGATGAGTTTGCGTCACAAAGTCACAAAAGGCAATAAATTATACTACTGGAATACAAATAGATCTATGTCCATGAAGCAGTTGGTGAGTTCTTACACGGATACCTGAGGGAACCACAAGATGGCGCCAGAAGTGGGTGAAGACCAAACCACTGTGCAACAGGACTCTCGACAATAAGACGACAAACCAAAACTCTTTTTACAAACTAGTGTTGCTGCGTCTACGCTCCACAAGAAAAAGGCACATATCACAAATATGCATATGTGTTAGTGGGCTCATCTTTGAAAAGCAGCTGAATTCTCAATAACATCAAACTCCTCCACTCGGCATTAGGCCCGAGTAACAATGTATCCCGTGTGGCACGTTAACATCTGTGGCCTTCATATTCAAACATCAACGTGTGACTTTTAGGCTTTGCAGACTTCAAACTGCAGAATGGGGATAATCGGTCCATAAAACTTGACATGATTGCCATAATTTTGCTTTATGTCGTCACATTTTTCTATTTTTGGTTTGGTGCAAAGCGAAAGTATCTGCAGCCAATGAAACAGAACACTGCCTGCACTTTAACCAATCACAGCATTACAGGCCATTTGGTTGCTGAAGAGGTGCGAAAAGACATATGAGACACATTATTTGTTGTGTACATAATAAGTTGTCATGTGACGGTGAATGATCGTGTGAACTACAATTTTTATTTTAACATGTTAGAGATGTTCACAATAAGAAACCACATTTTTCCTCCTCAGATTTGAGTTTTCCCGGTGCTCTTAAGCTCAGTTATGGCAAAATACGCAGCAGGGAAGGGATTCTTATGGCCCCATTCCTGGGTGGATGTCGTGTGTTTGTCATTTTGCAAGGCAGTCTGCTGAAAATGATTGAAAGCCCCACTCTACATAGCATCTGTTGCTGGGGTCAAAGTTGGAAATGCCACAAAACACATTTTAAGATAGTCAACACTCTACTGCCGTCTGGCGGCTAACGTGGATAGTGCACCCCCCAATTTGTCACGTTTCATGTGTCCAGTAAACCACGACGAATGGGGCCATATGAGTCCCCTTCTTACTGTAGAGTCACACATGTGTGAGGTTAGACTGGGGGAGAACCGTTTTTAAGGTAAAAATAAAGGGAAGTCAAAAGTGTGCCACAGCCCGAACCTCCAAGATGTTAGCTTTAGTTCACAACTCTGGTGAGTTTCCTCCGTCCGAGTGGAAATGTGCAGTAATAGAAAATATGTTTATTATTACTATTATTTGACCCGTTCATATTATTTTCACGATTAATCAAGCAGCCTTGAAAATATGTGTATGTTATACGGTGATAAATATGTCAAGTTGTTTATTCCAAATGGTTTTGTTCTGCTCGTGTTGAAGGAGGCGTAACTTTGCTTCTGAACGTGTGCCTCATGTTGGCTCTGCTTGTCAAATATTTTGTTTTCCGTAGCAGACGTCTGCTGTGGTCACGAAAAAAACTTATTTCATCACTTTCTCTTGCAGGCTGCGCCACCTTTCAGCTAAATACGCCACATCAGCGCTGTCCAAAGTGCAACCCGGGCAGAACAGCTCATTTTTCATTGAGACTCTGCCTTTTGTAAAAATAACTTCATGAAAATGTTATTAAGTACAGTGCTACCTCAGTTTTCATTAGTAATACATTCCAAAACTGAATCTTATTAACACTGAAGGGATTTTTCCCATAATAAATAGTGTCAATCCAATTAATACCTGCCAGACCCCCAATAATATGAACACAAAACATATCTTATGAAGAATAATTATAGTTGTGCATGGAGGAAATGTAAAATACATATGACAATAAATGAACATTTAACATTACTTTGACCTGTATTGAAGGTACTTTGCCTAAATTCAATAGTGTGTCTCACCTTCTTTACCAAAGTGCTGACACTCGCAACTTTTTGGGGCCCGATGGTGGATTATTTTGCAGTCGTACTCAATAAAAAAGTACGGAGCTTGAGTCACCAACACGTGGGATTTTTTTTTTTTTGAACACTCAATTCCACAAAGTGTTACGGCGTTAACGGACTAGTTTGTTACGTGCAATGTTTGGCCGTACAATAACGAAGACGGTATTTGAAAACCAGAGCAAAATGTTATTTTAAAACCAATTCAGAAGAAAAATGGGGCTTGTAAATTTCCTGCTTTGTAAGCTATATACAGTATATATATATATATATATATATATATATATATATATATATATATATATATATATATATATATATATATATGGCGTGTGTTGGGGGTGTAGTTGGACGGGCGTAAGCTCCTTCACAGTAACATTTCATACACTTTCATAGTAGAAAGTAGAAGTGTCCCGACACATTTTCCACTTGCGATACAATACCGATATTGTAGCCCTATGTATTGGCAGATGTCGATCCGATACAATATTAGCATTACTTACGTTCTACTTATTTTGTTGTGTAGATTGTTAGAAATGGCTTGACTAAGTGATATGTAGAATTGCTTAAGCGAAATCTTGAATGGATTGTACACTATTTTATTGTTATATTTCATTTTCTTACACTTCTGAGTCTCATTTGCAAGTATGATTTAATTTCAGTTTGTCCTAGGTGTGTTGCTGTAGTCAGGAAGTAGTCTTTGCCATTGGCATAGTCTTATATTTTGTTGAGTAGTACAAAGTGTTTATATTGTAAGTAATGTACTTAATACACACCAGCTGTTTGATTGTAACATGCATCTTAGTTGTAGTTCTGATTGCCAAATGCCAAATTGCCAATGCTAATTAGTAGCATGTATATGGCATTGAGCTAGCGCATTTGTTTTAAATCATTTATTTTCTTGTGGAATGTCACAGAGAAGTTATTTTGTATGGCATGTAAGTTACCGTATTTCTTCGGACTATGATCCGCTACTTTTCTCCTACCCTTTGAGCCCTGTGGCTTACAAAACAGTGTGGCTAATTTATGGATTTCTCTTTGCTAACGGCCATAATGTTTTGTATTCTACAAATAGTTTTCAACATTGACAAAGACACTAAAAATGGAGGGATTTTTTTGTGCTATGACGCCATCTTTTCGATATGTTTTCTCACTGCGGGTGCTGCGGTTTGAATACGTACTTCCAGTTTCGTGCCTTAAACTGGAAGTATATCTTGTTTGGTCTATTTGTCTAAAGTGTTTCTGCTGGAAATAATTCTTTACTCATTACTCTAAGCAACGTTTGCAAGTTTTACGATACAGCTAAACAATTCATACTTACTAAACTGTCCGATGTGTGATGTCTATTGGTACGTGCTATCGTAATATAATCAATCTAGCAATCGTTAGCATTAGCAAATATGCATGTTTACAAATGTCTGTGTTAGCAATATTAACTTACAATGGCATTCTTTTTGTATTGTTTCAGTTTTGTAAATTCACCAACATGTCACCATGGAGTTGTGGAAGTAATTTACAAAATCTTTCGTTCCGGTATATATTTGTGGCCTATGGTCTGGTGCGGCTAATAAAAAAAAAAAAATTCTTCTTACATTTGGTATAAAATACCATATATAAAATTGAATAATGTTGCACTCCATAGTCTGGAAAGTACAATATATTGATGTACTTAATTTCTGTATGTTTAGTTTCACGGTGTCTTAAAGTAAAGACTCTTAAAAGGAGACAACCTGTTATCGCTCTGCTAAGCTAGCAAAAAGATTTGTTCGCCGGAGCAGAACATTCTGCTTGAATCGGAGTTCTAACATCGGAAGTTTGAAATTCAGGCCGATAATACTGGTATCGGACCGATACTAATATCGGATTAGGACACCCATTAGTAGAAAGCACTATTAGAAGACACGGTAGGAAGTCCAAACAATGATGTCAAACTCTTCTATTGTTCTCTATTGGAGGAAACATACCAGAGTCGTAGCGAGCTTGAAAGAAGTGTTAAGATGAGAAAGGCACTCAGTTGGTGGTTGCCAAACATCGCCAGAAGTCTGTGATAGACCTACACTGCCAAAAAACCTCCGGTATTGTCAAATACAACAACCGTACAAACTGTGTTGGACTTTTTTGGTGAAACTTTCTCTTTGCTTTCTTGAGCCATGCTGAATTTTGCCTCCTGATGAAAAGTGTATGTTGTGTAGTTATGAGGTATTCTAGCTTTTGGTGATAGACACCAAACATTTGGTTACAGGGTAGCACTGTTCATAACAAAGGCCCACAACATTTTAAAGCTACATGTTTTTGGCTTTTCAGTTTTTTGTTATCAAAAAAATAGATATACCGTATATATATTTATATATGTACTTCAGCTGAGAGTACTACGAAGGCTAAAAGGATAAAGTTTGAGTCGACAGACAAGCACGGTACGAGCACAGAAGTGATCCACATTTACACACCACTTGTGTCCACACTACACTTACAGAAAAATAACACACTGCCTTGTGTCGATGTACACAGTTGTGATTTGCACTCCTTAGAACCGAACATATTTCCTTTTCTTATCACCCAATTACAGTAAAAGTGCAACAGGGAAACACGTATTTCTATCTGTCACAATAGCGCAGATGTATGGGAGAAATGTCTTCTCGAAAATACATAAATATCTGTTATTTCATGTTGGATGTTATAGTAAATATGATTGTGTTGGTTGTGTGTAGCACATTTAATCCATAAGAACCCACAGTCATTTTAACAATAACAATTATTTAATAAGGTGTTCTAATTAAAATATTACAATTAAACTGTTTTTACAGTAATTCTTCAATGAATTAATAGAAAACAAGATATATACACTGTCAGTCTTTTAGCCTTAAAACTGCTAGGTGATGTATTTGCAACAATAGCAAAATACCAATAAGACGCTTAATACATGTCACACATTTTTAATGAACATAATGTATGTTCAAAAGTATTTTTGTACTACTAATCAGGCTATTAGTAGTACAAAAGTCCCGATACAACTTTTCCACTTCCGATACAACACCCAATATTGGAGCCTTGAGTATCGGCCGATACTGATACTGATTGGCATTGGAGAGCTGCCGCCACTTCAAAACCTAATTTGTTCCCCTTGGGATTGTGTTCTGCTGGTTATTTTTCCTCATAGTTATTCCTTCGCTGTGATCAGATCAACTGTAGAGACTTGTTGGTGGCAAAGGTCAACACTTTTTGGATCTTGGCACCAAGTTGATGAACTGGTAAAGCCTAATCGATAAAGAGGCGAAACTTCTTGTAAGACAAACTGAACTGTTCAGTTGCGATCGATTGAATGCCCTGAGAATTTAACTGGTAATTGTTTTTGAGCGAACACTTAGTGGCCACAATCATTTATTAAGTAAAGCTAATGACGCAGTAAGTTAAATGATGCAGACATGTTTGTTACTGGATACTTTCTAATACACTTCTGTCTAGGAGACTTTGTATCTGTAAGTAATATGCAACTATTGTTATTTGATACTTGCATGTAATGTTTTACACTGCAGTATTGTTCGACACTTATTCCTTATGTGTAGGTTGTGTGCTTAGCTGTTGTGTAGCCGCTACCTCCTAGTACCCTACAGCCTATCATGTTTACCCTTTGCTAATGACTTGACTAAAGTGCTTATTGGAGGACATTTAGATGTTAAGTAGACGTGCTGCACGACTGCACGTATTGGAGATTATATCAGACAGTCTAGATATGACTCCAAACTTGTTTTTCGCCATATTGATATGGGCTTGGAACACCTCTACTAGCACATATTTAGTTAGTTTGAAATCAGGAGGGCGTGTCTAAAAAATTTCCACCGAGGGTCGCTTCATGAAAAATGGAAGGATTTGAGGCTATTGTGATGTTTTTGATGTTTATTTGATATGCTCATACTTGTCCAGGGTGTACCCTGCATTCCGAGTGCAGCTGGGATAGGCTCCAGCAGCCCCTCCCCACGGCCCTGAGAAGGACAAGCGGTAGAAAATGGATGGTTGGATAGATTGTCAACGTTGTGTCAACAAAGCGTTACAATCGTTCATGTAATTAGTGTTAGCTTTATAATTGTTTTTGTTGCATTACATTACATTTAAAAAAACAAAACTTTTTTCTTTTCTTGTTGAATTAAATGTTATACATATCTCTTGAATAACATTTGTATTGATAATTTTAATAATACTATTAACAAAAATATAAGAAATTATACTTTTAGAATGTTGTTAGCCAATAAAAAACATGTAAAATTTGTGATATGAATTATTAATAAGTATTTAAATCCACTTGGCTTTGTGTCATTTTTTTAGCACCAATGACTGTGGGTTCTTATGGGTTAAATGCAGTAACCTTCTATAAAAATGTAATTTATGCAATTATTTAAACAATATAAAATATAAAAAAAGAAATGGTAGAACATAACTTTTGTACAGATGAAACTTTTTGGTTTGTTGGGACATGACTCAACGTAATGCTAACGTTGATGGACGATCGTGAATATATCTTTAGATATATCTTTTGATTACTTACTTATTGCTCATAAGAATGTGTGTGTGAGATAGCGCAGGCTAAATTGATTGTTCCAAGCATCAAGTGTTTGTCATTTTAGTTTGTCTTGGGTCTTTTCACTGGATATTCAATTAGGGAGGATATTTAATAGAGGGCAAAACTATCAAAAGTGTGTATGTGTGTGCGTGTGTGCGCGCACATTCAAAGAATCCAGATCCAAATTTCAGCATACAGGTAGTCAGTTAGCAGGCCCTGGATCTGCTAATGGCATAGTATGCAACACCTCATCAAGAAGCTGCAAAGCACGGTGCAGGTGGACCTCCACCCAGCAGGGGGTGTGTTTGATGCTCTGCCTCGGGTAATCAGGACCCCAACCCTTGACGAAGCTCAACCGCAAGATACATAGTCGCCGGAGGTCATCCACGCCGATCCCCGCCGCTGCAGACAGACCTGTCAGAGAGGGAATTTACAGGCGTGACTGAAGACGCGCGAACACAAGCATGTGGAAATGTAATTTTACACTCAGAAAGTAATTAGATAGACTGAATTGTCAAGGACACACAAAGTAAATGTGGACTTTCTTTTATTGACAATCTTTGCATCACAAATGTTGAAAATCATATTGAAAATATTTGTTAATATTACAACTGTTGAAAACATCCTATTTTGGAAATATGCAATTTTGCCGACAATCCACACTGTATCTGAAGAATTATTGTACCTACTATTTATTTACAAAATTGATAAAGTTGCAGTACGTTGCTATCAACAAAAAACATTGGAATAACTCAAAACATCTAATATCATAAACGCTTATTATATTTCTTAGCCTGGTCACGTATCCCTGAATTGTGGTGCGAGGAAGGCCTGTGGTTCACTTCCTATACCCAAGTCCCACGCGGGCAAGGGAGAAATATACATAAACATCACTTCAGGAGGCCGACTACTGCTACATTTGCCAGTAGGGCTGTGAATCTTTGGGCACCGCACGACTCGATTCGATTCTTAGGGTTAACAATTCGATTCAGAATCGATTCTCGATTCAAAATCCATACTTTTTAATAACATTGGGTGCCAGTTCCATGATTAACTACATTCCTCAACCTTTGGCATTAATAAATCATGTTCCTTTCGAATACCTCTATAACTGATAACAGTAGTTCAGCCGGGATATGCTCATTTCAAAATTAGATTTACAGCCCCGAAATCTTGTTATTAATTAGAAAGTCTGTGAGTGTGTCACATCCAGGTTGCCAGTTACGCACCGCCATCGTCGTCTAGCTACTGCCACTGGTAAAGTTACTAAACATGTCAGACCTTAGGAAATCTAAAAGGCCTCGTTACGATTCTCAACTTATTCATGACAAAGCCAGGAACAAAAGGAGGATTTGTATCGGGGATGCCCTTGAAAGATGGAGACGATTGAAGCCGGAGAAGGTTTTTTCATCTGATGCTAAACATGCTAATTTCCTCCTTGATAGGTAAGTAAGGCATTTACGTTTTCTTATTACTTGTAATAAATGGAAATGGACATTTCGTATGTAAACTATATTGTCCAATACAGTCTATGATCTTGTCTAACAAAGCTAATATGTTCGTGTAACGAATGCTTAGCATGCTAGCCCGGTCAATGACACATCGACATATAGGCTAACGGGGGAAATATATACCCGTTAGCCTGTATGTCGATGTGTTATCGAACTGACAGGGCCAAATATATTTTCGACAAATAAAACCTATGTGGATATGGGTAGTGTCTTTGTAACGCGTTACTGTAACGCCGTTAGTTTCGGCGGTAACTAGTAATCTAACGCGTTATTTTTTTTTATTCAGTAATTTAGTTACCGTTACTACATGATGCGTTACTGCGTTATTTTACGTTACTTTTGATGTAGTATCGGCTAGAAACAGAAGCGCTGCGGTGTCTTTCTTCTGAATCTTCCTCTGTCACAAGCCGGAGAGAAGAAAAGAGGCGCGGTCTATGTGTGTGGGGGGTGGGGGGGGCGGGGAGGGGAGGTTTGATCCGCGGTTTGATATATGAAACAAAAAAAAAAAGTTGTTAGCACGTTCAGTCCACACACAGCGTGGTCATGGCGAGCGCAATAACGGAGGAGCTTGAACGCCCAGCGCCATTGAATCGGTGTGTTTATAAGTGCAGATTCGGTTGTGCAAAACGAGGGTTTTAAACACATGCTGAACGTGCTTGAACCACGTTACGACATCTCGTCGCGCACCCACTTCAGCAATAAGATTGTGCCAGATCTTTATGAGCAGGAGAAGAAAAAAGTTGTGGATGAACTATCCCGAGCATCATCTGTTGCGCTCATGACAGACGGGTGGACGTCCAGGGGAACTATAAGCGCTCACTTCATCACAGCAGACTGGGAGATGAGAAGACACGCCCCCTCTACGAGAGTCACCTTGCGCAGGTACTGACACAAGCAGTGGAGGAATGGAAGATAAAGATATCCCAGTCACACGTGATAATGCCAAAAATCAAATAATTACAGAGAATGAGGCAGGACTGGGACCACAGATAGGTGCTTTGCACATGTAGTGAATTTGGCATCACAGAAGGGAATCTCAGTCAATAGGATGGAGCGCCTCTTTGGGAGGATCAGGAAGGTTTCTTACTTCCACCCAAGCACAACAGCTGCTCATGTGCTTAAGACAAAGCAAGAAATGCTAAAGCTGCCTGCTCATACATGATGTCCCAACGAGGTGGAACTCCACTTATGATATGTTGGAGCAGCAGGCAGCTATATACTCTGCATTGACCCACAACACCCTGAAGACAAATGTCACCCTGTCTGATGATGATGTGAGAGTGGCAGATGAGGTCCTCCAGGTGCTTAAACCCCTCAAAAGTGTTACATCTCTACTGAGCATTGAAACTTCACCATCTGTGTCAATGATCCTGCCACTGAAAACAAGGATTCTACAATCCATGGCTCCAAGTGTGGAAGACAGCAGCATCACTCCAGATGTCAGGCTTTATTTCACTACCTATGTTTCAAGGAAGATGATGTTTCTTCTTATGTTGCCCTTAAACTTGTTTTTTATTAATGGTCATTGGTCCAAGTTTAAAGAAAGGAGGAATGCCTTTTTATGTTGCACTGTTTTTCATTAATTATGTTAAAAGGAAAATAAAAATGCATGTCAAGTTGATCAACAGATTGTATTATTCTCCAGTGCAATAACAGTACTGAAATGAAGGTAAAAAGGGCATTAATGGGAGCTTTAAAAAAAAAGAAGAAAAAAAGAAGTAACTAAATAGTTACTTTTCACAGTAACGCATTACTTTTTGGTGTAAGTAACTGAGTTAGTAACTGAGTTACTTTTGAAATAAAGTAACTAGTAACTGTAACTAGTTACTGGTTTTCAGTAACCAACCCAACACTGGTCCCTATACGCTGAGGAAATGGTTTCCAACATTAGCACGGTTGTCATCATGGTAAATGGTAAATGGGTCGTACTTGTATAGCACTTTTCTACCTTTTTAAGGAACTCAAAGCGCTTTTACACTATTTTCCACATTCACCCATTCACACACTGATGGCGGGAGCTGCCATGCACGGCGCTAACCAGGCCTATCAGGAGCAAAGGTGAAGTGTCTTGCTCAAGGACACAACGGATGTGACTAGGATGGTAGAAGGTGGGGATTGAACCAGTAACCCTCAGATTGCTGGCACGGCCACTCTCCCAACTTCGCCACGCCGTCCCCCATAGCAATGTGAAAACGTATGGAGACAGCCAAATCACATGATATATATAATATAATACATAATATATAAATTAAAGTAGGTGTGGCGAAACTATTCTCTGCATTTGACCCATCACCCTTGATCACCCCATGGGAGGTGAGGGGAGCAGTGGGCAGCAGCCCACCAATTCCAACCCTTGATGCTGAGTGCCAAGCAGGAAGGTAATGGGTCCCATTTTTATAGTCTTTGGTATGACTCGGAATTCCCCATTCGTGTTTTCATATTGTGGACTGTATGTACCAAGTTATATGGCAATCTGAAACGTTTGAAACAGTAGCCATAGGCATACCATGGTAAAATGTCTCCTCTTTAGTTTTGGGCGTACACTAGGCTGCTAAGCATGCTCTACTTATTTTCACCAGTGTAACCATTGCTTGCGTTGGTTGTAGTTTGTTTTAGTCTTCTTTAGTTCTGATAGTACTGACAATAACCCTATGATTGCCATTTGTTGTGATATTGTACACAGGCATGACGCACTTCTTCCTGAAAATAGCCTAATTTCTGTGTAAAATGTGTTGGTTAGAGATTGTTATTGACAAAACGCTTGTCTACTCAGCTATTATGGTCCCAGCACCTCAATCCCCGGTAAGAGGCAGTGGAAGTTTGAAGTTCCTTGGAGTAGCCTAGTCGATCGAGCTGGATTTGGCTGTGTATCTGGCAGGGATAGGGGGAGGGGACTATAGAATTTTGACAGTGATTGCAGTACCATTTCTGTCCAGATTATTACATATGGCTCCTTTAAAAATACAATGCGACCTCTTCATGAGTTTAAAGCCAGCAGTGCACTATGGAAATGACAGCACACAACTGTGACATTAGCAGATGAGGACAAGCCATGATTCGCCATTTAAGTCGTCTACATGCACACCCTGAAGACAGGGTGTGCAGAGTTTTGAGCTCTTCTCCCTGGCTGGCGTTTTCAAAAGTGTGCGTTTCTAAGGACAAAAGTATGTGTTTGCGTGTAGACAAGATGCCAAAACACATAGAAAAGTATGCATTCTTAAAGTATCTGTGTTCATGTAGACAGGGCCTTAGGCAGAGCCTGTGCGCTGTGCAGCATGTACAGCAACTACACCTGCCATTCATCTCAAGAGAGCATGCTACATGGTATGAAAACATGGAGGCATTGCTGACTATCACCAGCAACGCCGTGGTTGAAGAGACGGCAGGGATCATCTGGGAAGATGTCTATGGATGTTCTCATTCATCCAGGTCATTGTATTGTCAAAGTATTTAACTGTACTGTTTAGATTGTCAGTTGCGATCGATAAAATGCCATGGAAATCATCTGGGAAGGCTTCAGCAACTTCGGTAGTTGGCTTGGGCAGGTATTCAACTACCGTACCTATGGTTGTATCTCCTGATGGCTGCAGGGAATGTGACGTTGCTGATACATCCTGATCAAAGATGCCAACATTCATTGTTATGGAAGGCCGAGTATGAGATCCTAACCCTTCTCATGGAGGAGGCGCCTGCATCTTCTTAAGATTGGTTACGACAAAGAGAAGTGCAACTTCACACTGATGTGCACTTCCCCCTTTTTTTCTGTTGAGACGCGACATCACGGTGACATACTTCTTGAACAATGACTTTCAATTCCTCTTCTCATGCTCTTAAGAGCTGCTATAAAGTACGATAACAGCATTTACAATTTTCAATTGGGAGAGTTTTTAACAATCAGCAATTATATGGGTCCTGTTTTACTGCAGTAGCTCCTAGCCTAGATCATATCAATCTGTTGTGAAACTCCCCCAACTTTAGTATAAAGAATTATCGGTTTGTTGATTTGTCTTTGTTTGTGATGTACCTACTAGTTGGCCATATCAACCTAGGGAAAAGGGGGTGGGTACTGTGGAGAAGTTTAACCTTGCAGACCCCTCTAGGGCCTGCAGTGGTACAATTAGAACCGAGTAGATACTTAGAAAAAAGGGATTAGGAAAAATGACCTTATAACTATGGAGTTATCATCTCTACAATCCAATTCCTAACCCCCGCAAATGTACATGTTGTTGCTTGTGCAGCCCTTTGAGACACTTGTGATTTAGGGCTATATAAATAAACATTGATTGATTGATTGATTGAAGACAGCAGCATTGAGAGAGAAACAGTCCGCATTTTCCTCTCCCCATCATTCCAAAAAATATATTCCCTTTGCTACAAGATTCAAACTCCCAGTAAACCATTTTTAACATCCACTATCAGTGTTTTAGTTGCCTTGAATATTTGCCCTTTTTGAATTTTTTAGCATATGACCATGGTCAATGTTTTGAGGGTTTTGCATTTTTACATTTGGGGGTTGACGTATAGATGGAAAGAAGTGAGAGACCAGGCGAGTCTCGTTGACACCAGCTCAAGTGTGGGCTCCGACGTCTGTAAAACCGAGAGCTGGCCCTGGGGTTTTCTTGGGATCTAACACTTTGTTTACATATTTCACCAGGAAGACCAAGAGCCTGATTTACTAGAGATCCAAATACCACTCGCTAAACAGCTTGTGCAATCTATAAAATAACGTGAACTATTAGTGGGCATGTTGTGTGCAATCCACTAACATTGCATGTGCAATTGAAAAGTGGTGCAGACCACCTTATTTACATGAGGATTTTGCGTGTACTATACGGGGCATCACCAGAGACACTTTCATTTACTGTACATCCATATTATCATGCTCCTACCTGTGGCAGTATTCTATGTTTTCAAACAAGCGGGAGACATCTACCATTTTTTATGGGCATTTTAGAAGCAGTCGTGCAGTGCATCTACATTGACACCACATAAAACCCATCTCATTCACCCTAAGTCAGTAATAATTTATAAACACATGATAATAAATTATAAAATGTGGTTTTATAGCATACAATAATATGAGAGGTACATTTAGGGCTTACACCTGGAGAATACATTTAGCATTTGGCTTGTTAGCTTCAGTTGCTACTAAACTGACAAATTTAGTAGCAATTTTCCTTTTTTACTGCTGAAGGTGCATTGAAGGGAGGCTGCACTACTGTGCTCAAGATGCAAAGAAGTTTTTATCATATAGGATATATGTTAATAACATACATTCCATTTGAAAAAACGAACCTCATTGAAAAATTATTAAATGACACCAAAAAACCTACTCAGTGGCCTAGTGGTTAGTGTCTGCCCTGAGATCGGTAGGTTGTGAGTTCAAACCCCGGCCGAGTCATACCAAAGACGATACAAATGGGACCCATTACTTCCCCTGGGGGACTGCAGTGGTTCAGATCCTACCTGTCAGAGAGGTCCTTCTCTGTCAGGCTGGGGGACGCCACCTCTTCTTCTGCTCCGCTTTACTGTGGTGTCCCCCAGGGATCTATTCTAGGCCCCATCCTGTTTGCTCTATATCGCCTCCCGATTGGAGAGATTTTTAAGAGGCATGGAGTGTCTTATCACTTTTATGCAGACGACTGCCAAATTTATATGCCGATTTCAAAAGGTCACGGCCCCCTGACACCCATTCTCAACTGTCTATGCGACGTCAAGGCTTGGTTAGCCCAGAATTTTTTAATAATGAATGAGGGAAAAACTGAAATTTTAGTTTTTGGTCTGGCCCTCACTACCTTGGGACCGTTGCAAAATTATGTGTGTCCCAAAGTCACCAGCCTTGGTGTCACTATAGACAGCGATTTTAAACTTGACAAACAAGTCAATGGCGTTTTAAAATAGTGTTTTTATCATCTTCGTCTTTTAGCAAAGGTAAAACCGTTTTTATCTTTTAACCTTTTGGAACAAGTCGTGCATGCTTTTATTTCAAGTCGCCTGGACTACTGCAATGCACTTTATGCTGGCATTAGCCGAAAAGCTCTCTCCCGGTTGCAGTTAGTCCAGAACGCGGCAGCACGACTTTTAACAGGGGCCAGGAAACGCGAGCATATAACCCCAATTCTTCAGAGTTTGCAGTGGCTCCCTGTTCATTTTAGAATTGATTTTAAGACCTTGCTGTTTGTTTTTAAAGCTTTACATGGACTGGCACCTCAGTATATCTCGGACCTCATCCAAATTTACAATCCTGCGCGCTCTCTGAGGTCCGAGAGCCAGCTCCAGCTCGTAGTGCCCAAGACCAGACTTAAAACCAGGGGAGACAGGGCCTTCTCTGTGGTCGGCCCTAAGCTCTGGAACACTCTGCCCCTCCATGTTCGAACTGCTCCCATAGTGGAGTGTTTTAAGTCTCGTCTTAAGACCCACTTTTATTCTCTGGCTTTTAACACTACGTGAGTTGTGTGGTCCTCTGTTGTTGTCTGTGTTTTTAAAATGTTGATTTCTATTTACTGTTTTAATTGGTTTTCCCCTTTAAATTCGTTTTTAAATCATATTTATTTTATATTGTTTTTTATATTGGTTTTATATGTATTTATTCGTTGTGTTTTTATTCAGTCATTGGTGGAGCTAAGGATAATATTTGAATATTGTTTTTAATATTGTTGTGCAGCACTTTGGAAAAAATGTTGTTGTTTAAATGTGCTAGATAAATAAAGTGGATTGGATTGGATTGGCACTCAGTATCAAGGGTTGGAATTGGGGGTTAAATGCAGAGGACAAATTTCACCACACCTAGTGTGTGACAATCATTGGTACTTTAACTTTAACTTAACTTAAACACATCAATTTAATTTGTTGTAATCAGCCCCATATGTTATCCAGCAGCTAGAAATTACAAAAGGATGTTGCTGAATAGACAATGTGTCTAATGGTTTTTATTTCAGACCATCCAAATATGTTGAAATTTACACGTAGGGACTATTCTCTGTCCATCGTGTGTCTTTGTAGCGCGAGAACCCCTCTCTCACAGCCGTGTGCGGAACCGTCAATTTGCGTGTCCTTTTCAAACATGCTAAATAAAACGCAAAGTAGTGTTCCCAAAATGGTGTTGTGTTGAGAAATCACATTCATCTCCCAGTATTGTGGGCGTTTTGATGATCAGCATATATTCTGCATATTAATGAAGACAGAGATGCAAAATGGATTACACGCCTAATTCTGCTCAGCTTTGCGTATGCTATCAAGTTTGCACATGTTTTAGTACGCGCAAACCTTTAGTAAATCAGGCCCCAAGTGTTCCGAAAGACTGTAACGACAGAAGAGGGTTTTAAAGCTGTGCCTTCTCCTTGGCACAATTGCGGACAATGACTTCTGCTAGCCAAAGGCTGGTCTTCACTGTGACGCCATTAACACTTTCTGTTACTCATCTAATGTACTGTGTGGGGAATGGGCACCACTACCAAAACACAAGTTCCGTGCCCAAACATCTGGTTACAAATAACCTCATGTAATTCAATCACAATATAATAGCAGTCATTTTTGCTGTTTTAATGATATTGTTACGTCTTCGGGGACGCATAGCTGTGCTGGTGTGTTCCTTCCAGTACAGAAGACAAGCAGGAGTGGAGTGCAGGTAAGATTTAAGTATATTTAATAAATAAAAGACATGACAAAAATACAAAAACTGAGGACGCTAGCAAGCGTGGAGCTAAATAAAAATCAAAATGTCACCAAGGGTGAAAAAACCGGGATTCTGGTCGGCAGAATAATATAAAGAGCGTGGAGCAAAAACAGGAGGACGTAAATGTTGCCTATTGCAAACATTGACCCAGCACTTACTGCTGGGTGACAGGAAACTATAAAGGGGAGTGATTAGCCAAAACACCTGGTGGAAACACTAATTGCAAAACTAAGACAGGTGAGGAGAATCAGTGCCCATGGAAACCAAGAATAAACAGGGAAAGAGTGTGCAACCAGGAAACAGACTAAAACCAGAAACATAACCAACATACCGGTAAATCATGCCATGATCCGGGTAACGATCATGACAGATATACTCATTTATCAATCATCCGTCATTGTAAAGTCGTTTTTTATTGCTCTAAAAAGTGAACTACACAGCAGTCATCAAACAGTAACAAAACAGTCTTGACAACACTTACTGACTGCAGGCGCAATGCCTCCCACGCTGCCTGGTCCAGGTATATTTCCTGCCACTGCAGCTGCCTGAGCAGCGGCAGCCGCCTGCGCAGTCGCTGCCTGCTGCTGCATCTGTCTGTGGCACTGCCGCAGGTCAAACACCTAAGCACAGCACAAACATATCACATTATGACCATACACTCAACACATATATAAATACTTTACAGAAGTTCTTTGCATTTTTGCAATTCAGCATTCGTAACCCCGCAAATGTACATGTTTTTGGTTAAAAAAATTATTTTACAATTATTTTTCTACAAAAAAATAAAAAATAAAATAAAATTTCCCACATAAAACCCATATCATTCACCCTAAGTCAGTAATAATTTATAAACACATGATAATAAATTATAAAATGTGGTTTTATAGCACACAATAATATGAGAGGTACATTTAGGGCTTACACCTGGAGAATGCATTTAGCATTTGGCTTGTTAGCTTCAGTTGCTACTAAACTGGCAAATGAAGAGATATAGAGTTCTAGAAATGACTCTAATATACTAATTTCAACAATTTTATTGCAAATGATAATCCGTAATAGGAGAACATTTTTATTCGGCTTATTTTTCGATAACCAAAGAACGCACATTACTATACACCAGTGGTTCTCAAACTTTTTTCAGCAAGTACCTCAGAAAAAACTTGGCTTTCCAAGTACGACCATAATGACCAACATTAAAGTACAGTGGCATAGTAGGCCAAAGTTTTTATTAAAAACAAGGCAGAGGTTTTATTCAACATGTATATTTAATATTATTGGCCACTGTAACATGACAAACTGTTTGAACAGTAACACTGTGTTTAAATATTTAATTAAGTGATTCTTTGGCAAACCAGTAGATGGAGCCCGCGTACCACAGTTTGAGAATGACTGCTGTACGCAATTAAAAAGACAGATGTATTCATACAATAACATTTTAAAATTATTGTATTCATATCATGTTGAAAATATATATATATTCATTTTTTATTTTCCTGAGGGAACTCTCCGGAAGGAATCAATAAAGTACTATCTATCTATCTCTTGCAGTGGTTATCAATTGGATGGTTCAAATTCAAATACTATTGGGAATCAGATAATAATTAGCTATTGATCTGTACAAACCACAGAATGAGTTGCTGGCACCAGTATCTGCATACAATCAGATGATTATCAAAATAGATTACAACAACTTCAAACACTTTCTAAGTTAATTCATTTAATGTATAACAACTGTGATTCTTAAAACAGAGACAAAAAGTGCTAGAATGTGCATTGTTATACTGATACTGAACTATCTGCCTCTCACGTTGCACCCTGACACTTGCCCGCCCCACAGTTTACTAGTTTACATACTGGTATATTGTATGCAAGGAATACTGTATGTCCAGACTTTAGGTAAACGTACTTTGTGGCCACAGCTACCAGATGTCTATGAAAAACAGCCATGTGCTGCAACGCATGACTTTTGATGCAACGAATAAGAAATCTTATAAAACAATGACCTGTAATGACGATAGTAGCATATGTGCTGCCCTAGATGTTTGTGGCGTTACATATCTGTGTATCACATAGTGTGTGACAAAAAGTATGTTGTTAACAAAGGAGAAGGAAACAAATGTGTGCATAAAACTGTATCTCAGTGCACATGTTGAATTCCAACCTTGATGTAGGCTCCAGGATAGATCTTGTGCACGGCATCACCTGGTGCCCGGCCTGCTTCTCTGTCAAGATAGTAGCTCTGTACGAACACAGCGTGGTCACTCATACACCGCATCCACACATCGCCTTCGCCACGACACTCCAGCTGCACCCCTTTACCGATGTGTAACCTGTAACAAGCAGGAAGGAAAACAATGTGTTAAGCTAAAGAGAACACTTATTTAATCAACAAACCATCCTGATAATAAAAAGCACAAAACATTTTTAACTATGCACACACCGGGCTCTCTCACTGGCATCTGTGCGATGAACGTTACTCAGCTGGCCGAGGCAGAAGCGGTCGCCTCCCGATGGATCCACATAACCATCCACCGTCACAACAGGGCAGCTGGACGGCACCTTGAACATCTCACCCACCTGAACGTCCATTTCAAAGTAGGAGATGGAACACCAAAACTCTGGTCCTGCACAGACATTAAAACAAGCCGTGAAAGAAACAATTATGTCACTTGCTGCTAATGATAGAATAGGGTAGTACTTAAAGAGTAAAATAAAATGACATTTTCAGCACAGACCCGTTCAAGAGCGGACATAAACTGTAGGGTAGACAGTACAGGAATGCTGATGGGTTGCCACTAGGGTGGCGCACCGTAAAAGGTGGAAAAAGGTGGATGCAGGGGAGGAGGATGAGTGAAAATAAAAAGTCAAATCAAGACTAGGCTCCTATCGGTGCAGAGAGCTCATTTTGGGGCCAGAAAAAAAATGCTTGATAGCCGCATTAAGCACCTGTACACATGTACCAACACTGAAACCACAAGACTTGCAGCTGGATAATGATATGGAGCTATCAATCCGTCAAATCTTTCCGTGAACGGGCCGGGTGAGGTTTCCCGTGTTGAGTCAAATTAAGCCGCAGGCTCCACCCCTGAATCATAATGCCAGGAACATGAACTTAGCCATTGAGCTTTTTGAAAAGTTTCCTAAGGACCTGGGATGTCACGTGCAGCAGCTGGTTATAAAGCCTGGTTTATAGGGGTGTGGGAAAAAATCGATTCAAATTCAAATCGCCATTCTCACGTTGTACGATTCAGAATCGATTCTCATTTTTCAAAAATCCATCCATCCATCCATTTTCTACCGCTTATCCCTTTTGGGGTCGCGGGGGGCGCTGGAGCCTATCTCAGCTACAATCGGGCGGAAGGCGGGGTACACCCTGGACAAGTCACCACCTCATCGCAGGGCCAACACAGATAGACAGACAACTTTCACACTCACATTCACACACTAGGGCCAATTTAGTGTTGCCAATCAACCTATCCCCAGGTGCATGTCTTTGGAGGTGGGAGGAAGCCAGAGTACCCGGAGGGAACCCACGCAGTCACGGGGAGAACATGCAAACTCCACACAGAAAGATCCCGAGCCCGGGATTGAACCCAGGACTACTCAGGACCTTCGTATTGTGAGGCAGACGCACCAACCCCTCTTCCACCGTGATGCCCTTTTTCAAAAATCGATTTTCTTTTTTAATTTATTTTTTTTATTAATCAATCCAACAAAACAATACACAGCAATACCATAACAATGCAACCCAATTCCAAAACCAAACCCGACCCAGCAACACTCACAACAGCAATAAACAGAGCAATTGAGAGGAGACACAAACATGAGACAGAACAATCAAAAAGTAGTGAAACAAAAATGAATATAATCAACAACAGTATCAATATTAGTAACAATTTCAACATAGCAGTGATTAAAAATCCCTCATTGACATTATCATTGGACATTTATAAAAAAAAATAAAAAAATAAAAATGAACAATAGTGTCACAGTGGCTTACACTTGCATCACATCTCATAAGCTTGGCAACACACTGTGTCCAATATTTTCACAAAGATAAAATAAGTCATATTTTTGGTTCATTTAATAGTTAAAACAAATTTACATTATTGCAATCAGTTGATAAAACATTGTCCTTTAAAATTATAAAATATTTTTACAAAAATCTACTACTTTGCTTGCATGTCAGCAGACTGGGGTAGATCCTGCTGAAATCCTATGTATTGAATGAATAGAGAATTGTTTTGAATCGGAAAAATATCGTTTTTGAATCGAGAATCGCGTTGAATAAAAAAAAATTGATTTATAATCGAATCGTGACCCCAAGAATCGATATTGAATCGAATCGTGGGACACCCAAAGATTCGCAGCCCTGCTGGTTTAGTCTTACCAGATGTAGTGAAAACCACATCAGGGGTCCCCAACCTTTTTTTCCACCAGGGACCAGTTTAATGTATGTACTATTTTCATAAACCGGCTTTCAACGTGTGGCAGAAAATAACAGCAAAAAAATTAGCATGAAAAATCAGCTCACAAGAGACGGTCCCCGGCACGTTGATGGCATATACTATATCGCAGTGTTTCTTGAAATAAAAAGGATGTCTAAGTCTCTAAGTCTAAGTTAACCATGCCGTTGGGCTGCGAGCGCCCCTTAGAATGTAATACATCTGTTTTTTAAGCTGTGGTCTGTATAGGCCGTGGCGGTACTTAGTTGTAATGACAATATAAAACAAACAGAAGAAGTCTGGCGCTAATGTCATAGGGAAATTTCTTAAGCGCAAACATTTTGACTAAAGTGGTCAAGCTGTATTTTCATTTGCACTTTAATTTTATTGACAGTTTAGTTAAAAAACATATTTATTATTAATTTAGCTTATTTATTTTAGCACAACATAATTGAGTATCTAGTTGATAGAAAAGCGCTATATACTGTATATATTTAGGGGCAGTATGGCGTAGTGGGTAGAGCGGCCGTGCTAGAAACCTGAAGGTTGCAGGTTCGCTCTCCGCCTCTTGACATCCAAATCGCTGCCGTTGTGTCCTTGGGCAGGACACTTCACCCTTGCCCCCGGTGCCGCTCACACTGGTGAATGAATGATGAATAAATGATAGGTGGTGGTCGGAGGGGCCGTAGGCACAAATGGCAGCCTCGTTTCCATCAGTCTACCCCAGGGCAGCTGTGGCTACAAATGTAGCTTACCACCACCAGGTGTGAATGAATGATGGGTTTCCACTTCTCTGTGAGCGCTTTGAGTATCTAATAATAGAAAAGTGCGATATAAAATCTAATCCATTATTATTATTATTATTATGACACAGACCAAATGGTTTTACCGTCCACACACGCTGAAGACTGAATTTTTAAAACGCTTCACCCTGGCTGGCGTTTTAAAAAATCTCAGTTTTTAAGGATACATGTATACTTGAAATTCCAGACTATAAGCCGCTACTTTTTTCCTATGCTTTGAACCCTGCCGCTTATAAAACGGTGCAGCTAATTTATTGATTATTTTCTGCAGACGGCCATAATGCAACTAGTTTTCATTAAAAACATGCAAAGACACTAGACTTGTGCGTTATTTTTTGTGCTCCGGCGCCATCTTTTGGAAGAGTTCGCTCACTGCAAGTACTGCTGGGTGAATGCCTACAGCAGGGGTGCCCACACATTTTTTCAAATGACCAAGTCGAGGTGATCTACTTCATCTTCGCACAAGCACACGCACGAAACAGACATTTTAATGATAACATGTTAAAGGTGTTTAATAAAAATATAAGCATGTTTAACACATATAGAGTCAAGTGATGAAGGTGATGTCATATTGAAGATTGATGATCGCTAAGTTTTAGGTCTATTTTTTAAGGCCTGGTTGGCGATCGACTGACACACCCTCCGCGATCGACCGGTAGCTCGCAATCGACGTAATGGGCACCCCTGGCCTACAGTGTTTTCTGATGTTTAAAGCTTTGAACCAGAAGTACAAGTGTTGTCAATCATTTAATCGTTATAGTGTTTCTACCCTTGTGGATTCTTAATTAATCACTCCAAGCAACGTTTGTAAGTTTTACAATATAACTAAAACAACTCTTACTTAATAAACTGTCTCATGTGTGATGTCTGTAGGAGTGTTTTTATGCATATTTGTAAAGGCTATCCTTATGTAATAAATCTAGCGTCGTTAGCATTAGCTAATATGCTAACACATTTACGAGTGTCTGTGTTAGTACTATTAACTTACAATGGCATTCTGTTTGTTGTTGTGTTTTATCATTATTCTGCCTTCTCCTTTGTTGTGATGTCTGCACCTTTGTCTTCAGTTCATTCGTCCTCGGCGAGGGGTGGACCCTGAGGCACACCTGCTACTAATTAGCCCGCTAGTATTTAGGCTCGTCACTGACAGCTTGGCCTTGCCGGTTATTGTCTCCTGAACTCCTCATGTTCATGCGCCTGCTTCACCTTGCCAGTCCTTGTACGTTGTCGCTCCTTAGTCCTGAAATCCCTAACCTCTTTGTGTTTGCTTCCTAGCCTCCCTAAAGTAAAGAAGATTATTTGTAGGACTTTTGCTGTGCTCAGTGCGCCTTGGCCGTTTTCCCTGCTGACCACTGAGGAACCTGTTTTTGTCTGTGTTACATGGTGTGCGCTTCTGCCCCATCGCCTTTTGTTATCCCTTTTTTGACTAATTAAATGTTTTCCTTTTTGTAATTCAACCTTGCCTCCCTTCTCTGCATCCTGGGGTCAACACCTTGACCAAGACCCCAACATTTGTATTGTTCAAGATTCACAAATTCCTCAAAATTCACCAAGATGTCACCGTGGAGTTATTGGATCTGTTTAGCAGCTTGGAGAGCTAGCTTCCGCAGCTAGTGGGTCTATGACGATAAATGTTTTTACTGCCGTGTTAAAGACACTGTTTGGAAACAATTAAGGTAAGTAAATACATTTACAAAATCTTCCAGTGTAAATATTGTGAATAAACTGAGAACAGGAAGTGAACAAAAGTGTTAGAAATTGTTATGTAATGGAAAAGGGGTAGGATAAAATAAACTCCTACTCCTTTTCGAACATGTTGAAAAGAGAAACTGGAAATTGTGATGTATGATGTTGTAATCGTATGCATGTTCGAAATAAACTCAATCTATAGCCATAAATACATCATTTGACAACATATATATCTGCGGCTTATAGTAAATGCGGGGCTTTTTTCATGCATTCTGGGGTGAGCTTACACGCAGTTTTGAATGTCTCAGACAGCTGTGTTTTGTATTATGCTATGTACAGTGTACAGTGTGGTGGACGTACTTATGTGGCCATCTGGTCATCCAGCCTTATTCTCACTCTGCTAAGACTGTTGCATGCAGCGTCCCATGTCATTCCTACTCATCTCACGCCGTCCAGCCTGCTCTAATGTCTATGAAATAAATACTTCCGTGTTTATTTGTTTACAACATTTTACACGGGACTATTTTGTCAACATGCACCAGTACATGCAAAAGATGGAAACCACAAGAGAAGTTAGTATGAAGTATTATTTTCATTTATTTGTTGCATGCGCACAATAATGCCGACGACTGGCGACATTCAGTGTAATAAAAGCTGGTAAATGCAGCTTTTTATTTATGCGGCATTGCACGCCATGTTGTAATGGGTATTCCATACACTGTTTATGAAGTTTACTTTCAACCATGTCTGTAAGAGGTTTATTTAAGAGTGTGCATCTTCAAAAGATTGATTATGATACTTTTGGAGAGGGTGGGGCATAAAGGGGTTCATTTGCAATCTAAAGAAAACACCTACACAATCGAACCGATTGCATACAGACTCAGAAAGTGGGTTATAAATGAGAATGTGGAGCTAGATTTATACAAAGCATATCCAATTATACATATTATCAAGACCACACAGAAGTGTGTTAAATGTAGATTAGAATCAACATTGATCCCCTTTAAGTATCCGTGTCCTTGTGGACATGGCTTAAGTTGGGCAAACATTACATGGTTGTCCCAGCCACAAGCCCCAGCCTCCCTTGTTGTTCACAGTATTTTCTTTTGCACTCATGTGAGGAAAACGTGTATATTCTTGTTAGGTTAAACATAGCTTGAAAATAACAATTAAGTTGATGTTAAAGCTCATTCACAGCTTGTTGGGGATATACCTGCTGTTTGATTTGTCTGTTGTCAGTGAATACAGATCGCTGCGAAGCATTCCATCTGTCATGATCTGTTTCTGGTTGTCCTCTGCTTTGTTCCCCGTGTGTTGTGTTGCACCTGTATCTTGCCCTGACCCTAGTTTCCTCCAATCAGCTTTCTCCTTCCTCTTGCGTCTAGTACAGGTGTATTCAGTGGTCTAGTTAGACAGTGTATTTAGTTTTCAGTTTGCTGTCTAGTCTTTGTACAGTCATCATATGTCCTGTGTAGTGAGTTTCCCCTCCAAGCTCATGCTCATAGCGGTTCTCTTAGTTTCTTGTGCTTTTGTCAGTTAGACTTTCAAATATGTTTTGTATGATGTGATCCTGACTTTTTTGAGCTGCAGTCCACTGTTGCTTCTACCTTGATCCCTGCAATTGGTTCTTCCTCACCTTGCTGCTACATTTTCTAGCATGAGACCCTCGTCCTGTTTTTATCTATGACGGGGAAAAATATATTTCATCAGCGACTCGTCTACTTCAATTTGAATTTCATTAGGAGTCGACGTTAAAAAATCTTAAGTCATTCAACTCCTAACACCAGTGCTCTCAAGTAGGTCTGCAGCGATAAGTCCACGTAGAAAAAACTATAATAAAATTTGTCACCGATGAAATAATTTGTCTATAATAGTCGATGACGTCATCACTGGTGTTTTGGTGACTGGCAAACAGCAAGAAGGGAAAAATGGCTGAGGCCATTGTAACAACAGTCAGTGAAAACATTGACAATATGGGAACATTTCCTCGTAAACACGTCAAACACATTAGTAACTTGCTCAATTTGCAAAGCGAACCTTGCTTTTCATGGCAATACGTCTGTGATGGGACCATTTTAAAGCAGAGGCATGTCGACAGCACAGGGGTTAGCTTGTAAGCTATCCAGCTAACAATGGAGAGGAGTTGTGCGAAAACATCTTTAACTATCATTTTAGCCACACTCCGCCAGCTAAACTTTGTATTGTGTGCAGCTTTCTAAACAGGTCATCATCATCATAAAATGATATTTTCTATCAAAGCTATCTGTTGGATGTTTTTATTGCTGCTATTTTGAATGTGTTTTTATCAGCACTTTGCTTGTCCTTGCTTTTAAAGGGTCAAACGTTTAATAGATATTATTACTTTTATAGTGGCCTAATGAGCTGCACAGTTAATCAATAAATATTTTTCAACGAAGTCATTATCTTTTTGTCTTAGCACATGCAGAATAATACTTCAAACTGAATTTTAAAGCCGGTGGCAAAAATGGAGCCAGTGAATATGTGTAGGCTTTATAAATCCGATCTGAGATGTGCACATACCTGGTGAGCAACCACAAGAAACGTCTTTAAGAAACCATTTGCTTAAGGATCTAATATTAAATTAAATATCACTCAATAAAATACAAATAATTTTGATTTAAAACTAAACATACAACATCAGCAGGGGCTCAAGTAATGATTTCTTCCACTGTAGTGTTCCCACTTTACAGGTCATTCACTGCGGTCTCTGCATCGCGGATTTCAAAGTACTATTGAGTATCATTGACTACACCATTGAGTACATTGACCTTTGAGTATCCATTTAATGTTATTTTTATTTCATGTTAAAATAATGTAGGTTTTAGAGTGTAGGTGTAGCCTGTAAGTGCTTTAAGATTAGTAAAAGCTGTGTGAAGGGCTTATAATGCATATGATATTCGAATCTTTAAAAAAATAGTGTACCTACTTCACGGAAATTCACTTTCACAGAGGGGTTTGTATCGTAACACTCGCGACGAAACGCTGTACATACAGTTATCAATGACAAGGAAGGTGTAACTTTTACGCTTTTCATTAGTGGCGGTGGATGTCTCTAACCTGGATGATTGGATACAGACGGTGGGAAAGAGGTTGAGCCGTGATGCTGAGACCCTGTAAATGAGAAAATATTAGAAGTGGGGTAAGGAAAAAAATGCAAAGTAGTGCTGACTATGATGGTGGTGGACATATAGTTTCAGAGGCATGCTGTTACATTACCAATGCAAAGAGTAAGATTCTATTGTCAATAAATTACATTAGTGACAGATATTAGTGACCGTATCAATATACATACCTATATAAAAAATGGAGGCTACACTACGTACTACACTATTATTTGATCAATTATACAAAGTCGGGACAACAAGGTCATGTAAGAATGGAGATGTTTTCAAAGTAAAGATTGTCAAGCACAACTCACAATGTTGGTTTGGATGGTGAAGGGGAGTTTGCTGATGACCACGACCATTCTGCAGGGGTCCAATTGGAGTGTAGGCGGCTGTGCTGCTGCCTGTCCACACTGCTGAATTGCAGAAAAGCGAACGTGACATATTCAGTGTTTTGTTCCAACGGTAATTACCCAAGCCATACATGCCACACCCAGTACTTTCCAAAAAGTACTTTATTTCTGACGGATCGCCACAGACAAATTTGTACCGCCACCTAACAAGTAGTGCCAAATCTATTTGTGGCATAATCACTTCGCTACTTGACACAGCTCAAACGCACCTGGGGCCTCATGTATTAAGCGTGCGTATGCGCAAAAATTCTGGTGTACGCCCTTTTTCACGGCACCGTTGAGTTGTATCAAGACTGAACTGAATGTGGAAATGTGCGGTGCCTGACGCCACCATCATGGCTCACGTATGCACACTTGACGGTTGTGCTCGATAAATTCTGAACTGACTGCGGAGGTACTTTAGCTCTGTTTTTTAGTTATGAATTGTGGCCTCAAAAATCTAAACATTTAAAAGGAAGGCTGAAATGTATGCATTTGTTTTAAACAAACATAACGTTAATATATTTTTAAAACCTTAAATTATTTGTATTAAAGGTGCCCTATTTATGCAAAACCATTTTTTCTTACTTATTGGTCCCCTTTTTTGTGTATTTGTAATCTGCATAAGTCTTGAAAATTTGAAATCAAACCATGGGAGGCATTAAAACAATCTTGCCGTCCTTCCTACATCCTCCGAACGAGCCGTTTGGAATTTGTGACGGTTTACAATTGGTGACGTCAGCGAATATCTACATATACAGTGGAGGTTTACTTGAAGAACTTTTCACGAGTCCTCCATTGTCCTACCACGTTGTAATCAATAAGTTCCTATCCTCTTGTTGTGGGACAGACTGACTCGTACATGCACATGCATCGACTGTTGTTGCCATTTTTAATACAAAGCAGTAGCGTATAGTTCAAACTTACAGGTGAAACTCGAAAAATTTGAATATCATGCAAAGGTTCGTTTATACCAGCGATTATAATTACAAGGTGAAATTAATATATGACATAGGCTCATAATGTCCAACTTAACATTTTTCGACACTTCTTTTGATATAATCATGATGATAATGGTTTACAGCTTATGAATTTTTTTATTTTTTTTTAGAAAATTAAAGGTTTTCAAAAACTGTAAGCCATGATAATCAAAATTATAACAAATAAAAGCTTAACATATTTCACTTAGCATGTAATGAGTTTATATCACATAATAGTTTCTTTTACACAATATTCAAAGTTTTTCCAGTTTCACCTGTATATCTGTCAGTAGACTTGATATGGAAGCGCTAAAAACTAAAACAAGGCTGACGGGGTTGAGACGCCGAAAGGAAGACTTCGGCACGTAAATAAGACCGCCTACAAAACTACGCATTTTGAAAAGACGGTCAGAAAGCAGCTTGAAGACGGTCTATAGAACAAAATCTATGCAAAATGTTGACCAAAAAAACATCACTACATGTTATGTGGACCAAAAGGAAGCATTTTAAAAGTACAAAAAAATCATAATATATCCCTTTTACGACCTTTTCATGACATTTTGATAGAATTTAAGACATTTTAAGGCCTTAATTTCCAATTATTGGATTTTAGACATTTTAAGACTTTTTAATACCCCGCAAATACCCTGTTATAATTACTTACATTTGTGTGCTCTCTGCTCAGCCTTGTTCTCTTAACACTTGTTTTCAAGTGTGGTCGGGACCACACTCGTTTCGAAAGCTATACACCCCTTGGCACTTAGCCCTTACCTTAACCTTAAAGGAGAATGCTCGACATGAATGTGCAAAACCGAAGGTGAAGGGCTCAGACAAGAATGAAATTTAGCCTTATTTTGATAGAATCCCCACTTCTGTTCGTGCAACACACAATTGCACGAGCAGAAGATTGAGGCTCCTCTATATCATTGGTAAGCTAACAAAATGAGTTGAAGGGAAACAAGGACAAGGGGCCCACTGATTCTGTGTTAAGGTGAGTTTATTTTTTTTTTCGTGCTAAACACGAGGCCACTGTGCAATGAGGAAGAGCACACTGAATTCTGAGGAATATGTGGATTAAAGTGAAGATATTCAACTTTGGCAGAGATCTGCACTCTGCCAAACAGCTTTCTCTTCTATAAAGGCATGATTTAAAAACATCTAATTCAGTACTTGTAGTATATCTCTTTCAGCAACATCAACTTACTGTGGAAGGCAGCCGGGCTCTGTGAGTGTTTATTGTTGCTGTATCCGTTCTGTCCATGAGGAGGAGGTAGAGAGGATTGCTGTGGGTGTGGACTCTGCTGGGCTTGAGGACCTTGTTGCTGAGGAAGAGGTTGGTTGGGAGTCGGGGAACGAGGTGGTGCTTGAGACATGACTGGAATCTGTGGCGATGCTGTCTGAGGGCGGCCATCAACATGACTGCCCTGTAGAGGCAGCATGGAGCCAGAACCTGACACTGACGAGGAGAACACACAAGCAAATCACTCGTCCACCTGGTCTTCAAATACCTTTAAATTGTCTGTTAGTCTCAGCTATTATTTTGCCTCTGCAATGCCATAAACATCAAGAGCCAGATAATTGCTTTTAAGCTTTCGTGTTTAGTATTGTGAGGACATTTTTTCTTATGGTTTCATATTTGTCTACAGTGGCATTGAGTTGACTTAATTTTTTCTCAGCCAAATTATTAAAGTCAATGGAACGATAGATAAACAACAGTATTTCCCCTAGGTCTATAGCTTTTTGAGTTGGGACATGCATGCACACACATGCCCACACACAGCATTGCCAACTGTATTACAATCGTTCCTCTACAGGCACATATAGGATGCACACGTGCAGTGTGTCTGGGTGAGTTGGGGGGACTGGGTTCAGCATCAATACACTGATAAAACACGTGAACAAACGCTTGCACACACACAGCTTATATAGCCGATTGTATTGCAATTGCTTCTCCACAGTTCTGTACATTGTTTCCCATACATTTATTTATTTGTGGCTGTTTGCCACAGAAACATTTAAGACCTACACCTATACCTCCAGTATTTTTATACACAACAATTTTTATAACATCGATTTGATATTACCAGTCGTCTATTGCAGCAAGAATGAAGCCTTCGCCCACATGTACACGGCCCACCATTAGCTGATGGCGGACTAAGACATCGTACACGGCCCACTATTGGCTGATAGTGGACCAATCACGGCTGATTGGCTCAGCCACATAAAGCCTCCTGCCAGCTGTGATGTTTTTGAGAAGACTTTTTTTTTAAAATTTGAAACAGTGTTGTCGAAACGTTCTGCGCCTTCTTAGGCACAGAACCCTAGAGGAAGCTGCTTATTATTGTAGTTGTAGTGGAAGCTTAGCTACAAGCTGCTATTTACTGGCTGTCATTACAAGATAAATTAATCTACTCGCTCGGAGTGTAGGAAGTGCTTAAAGTGTCCTAAAACAAAACTTATGTGATAATCGAGTGCACACTGTATACTGTATCAATGTTAGGGTTTCCCCTACATGTACTTAATCTTGGCAACACACAACGGCAAAATAAAAGCCGCCACACCTTACAAATGAGGGGTTTCTTTTACATTTAAACAAATTAAAGTAATATATTGTATTGTAGCCTCCGGAAGAAATTACAAAAAGTCTGACGCTCTTTTTAGCTTTTATTGCCAAGCTTATGTTAACAACCGGCCAAATTCCAACATGTATTTCGTCCTTTGCACACACGTCCGTCTCATTGCTTCAACACCAGACACAAAACAACACTTCCTCATTCTCCACCAATCCCCTTTCAGGCACGGTATGTTCACGATCACAGGGAACTCTGAACATCAATAGCACATGAGCATAAATATTAACACCAGCAGGTCGTTACAATATGAATGGATTATATGTAGCCTATTATTTGTGCACTATTGAATAATGATGCACTGAAAATTTGGCCGCTAAAAAAAGACTGACCACCGAAACAGCACTGTCGAAAACGGGAATTGTGATGCCTTAGGCAATATGCACGGGATTGTCTACAGCGGAGGCAGCATTTCAGCGATGTGGACATACTTGAATATATCCAAGATATACCTGCAGAGAGCGATCTACAAAATGTGCAATGTGTAAATAAAGGTAGGAGCAGCAACGCAAAGCAAGTGTGCCGTCAGGCTAGTTGCAGCTCTCGCTGTTCGTTACGAACACGGAGCGACATACTGTAACTAAAGTCTCTAAAACAGGAGTAGAGTCTCCAACAACACCGGAAAAAGATGCTAGATTTGTTGCTAGTCGTTTCTAGTAAAAAAAAAAAAAGTCACTGAAGGAATTGGAGAAGTCTCTAGAAACCTAAAAAAAATGATTGTACAGTAAGCAGCAACATTTGAAAAATACAGCAAAACACTGTATGAGAAAAAATATGTTAATACTAATTACTTATACCAGATTTGTCTCTAAATGTATATATAACATTTTTTAGCCATTTTACAGAAAATACAGGCATCATCACAGATTATACTAAATATATAATGATGTCATATTGACCACGCCCCCCAGTGCCACATGTATATTGCTAATCTGGGGGAATGTAAATGTATATTTATTAATGCCTTTGCATTTGATACCTTTTTTATATTTAAAATTATAATTCTGTTTTATTGTAATTAACATTAGGTGACAATGTCATCCCACTAGCGCCAGTTGGAGTGCAGTTGTATGGAGAACACTGTTTACATTTCACAAAAGTTCACAGTAGACATCCTCCTTAGTCCACAAACTCAAAATAGAGAACTGTCATTTATTTACATCTATTTAATTTCCTCGTACGACAATATATGAATTGCAAACATGACCACATAGAGACATAAGTGATATTGTTGTCATGTAAATAAGATAACATAGCATTTGATTGTTTTAGGGGTGCATGATAAATATCGGACAGATTACATTACACCGATAAATATGATAACATTAAAAAAATAGCTCTAATAGAATTAAACAAGGGCAGCACGGTGGCAGAGGGGTTAGTGCGTCTGCCTCACAATACAAAGGTCCTGAGTAGTCGTGAGTTCAATCCCGGCCTCGGGATCTTTCTGTGTGGAGTTTGCATGTTCTCCCCGTGACTGCGTGGGTTCCCTCCGGGTACTCCGGCTTCCTCCCACCTCCAAAGACATGCACCTGGGGATAGGTTGATTGGCAACACTAAAAAATTGGCCCTAGTGTGTGAATGTGAGTGAGAATGTTGTCTGTCTATCTGTGTTGGCCCTGTGATGAGGTAGCGACTTGTCCAGGGTGTACACCGCCTTCCGCCCGATTGTAGCTGAGATAGGCTCCAGCGCCCCCCGCGACCCCAAAGGGAATAAGCGGTAGAAAATGGATGGATGGATGAGATTAAACAAAAAACAGTCCAATGAGGCTATATTACTTATACTGTGCTGTAGGAGGGTTTGGGGGAGCAAATCAAGCACACCTTTTCTTGCTGCTCTGTAAACGGACTGTCATAAACTTCCCCTCAGCTTAGTGTAAACAAACATGCCAAAGATTGTGTGGGATTTCTTCACTGTTTTAGAGGAAGACTTTTGCGTGCTATTTACACCAAATGTTCTGCAAACAGAGAACAAAAAACATCCAGCTTTGACACATCAAACCTTATCAGCCACCTGAAACGCCAGCAATAGTATTTTGAAAGCCCACAAAGGCTGCAAAAGAAGCTGCCCCAAGCCAGCCGCAAAAAAAAGGTGTGCACTAGTGATTAGGGATGTAACGGTGCCACAATCTCACGGTACGATATTATCGCGGTATTAAGGCCTTTGTACAATATTATTATTGTGGTAAGTGGGGGACGGCGTGGCTTGGTTGGGAGAGCGGTCGTGCCAGCAACCTGAGGGTTTCGATCCCCGGCTTCCACACTTTGAGTACCTTGAGGGTAGAAAAACGCTACACATGTATAACCCATTTACCATTTAAGTGTGGTAATTATTGCGACGGCCGTGCAGGAGGAAGAAGGAGTGAGCTTGCCGTGGGTTGGAACCGCACAAACCTGGTCTTCATGTCCTCCAGGAAATGTGCGGTCCAAAACGTCGGCTCCACGTCACCGACAGGAATCTCCGCGAGGCCACTTTCTGGCTCGAGGATTCTGTCATATACTTGCATTGCTGCGGTACTTGTGACCCCAAGATGCAGGACACAGGAGGAAGATGTCCAGGTAAGAGATTTTTAATGTCCACAAAATGGCATGAAGTGCACAAAAGCAATAAACAGCATGAAAGGAGACCCAGACAAAACAATCCTCAAGCCCTGACTGGAAGCCGAGGCAGGCAAAAATAGCAACCAGCTGATTAGCAACCATGACCAGGTGTGGCCAGGCTGCCAGTCATGCAGGAAAATGAACCAAAATAAGCATAAACTAAGGAAACATAACAAGGCCTGATGTGACAGATCGTCACAACCAACAAACTTTACTTCCTGCTGATGGCGTTCATGCGTATGCGCAAAGGATTCTGGGAGATGTTGTTTATTTTCGGTTTTTGTTTAATACCGTCATATATCACCACATCATTGTGAAGACTTTGAAACCGCAAAACCGTGGTATCTACAATACCGTTGCAGCCTTACTAGGGATGCACCAAAATGACAGACAATCAGGAAACCAAAGCTAAAAACCCCAAAACAGAAATAAATTACCGGTATTATGCCAATTATTATTACCTATGACTTTGTACTGACCTCACTAAAATCAAGGCATTAAAATTGCACAAATTACTATTTATCCTTCAAAGAATAAAACAATAATCAAATTGTGAAAATATTATTTTACCACTGGTATTAAGAAATACAATGTATAAACTACAATAAAAAATAGAGGCCACGAACTGAATGGCTTGCTGAACATTGTAAAATTACTGGGAAACGTTCTTGTTTTTTCAAAATTGTCCGCCACAGACAAAGTCAACGCGTTAAGGGCTAATTTATTTTTCTGTGCGGTCATAATCAGATTGGTGATCGGGATGTTTGGATTTCAGGTGATTTTGTAGATCGCTGTTTGCGGGTCTTTGGCTGATATATTGAAATACGTCCACATCGCATGTTGCCTCCCCTCCACTCCAGACAAGTGCATGCTTCCTGCTTACATCGTTACAACATCCAGTTTCAATAGTGTTGATTCGGCCAAATATTTTCGATGGTCAAAAATTTGCTGCACCCCGAATGTGCACATTCTACACTTTAATCTATTTAAAAAATAATAGATATAAATAAGTTATCGGTAATCAGCCTTAAAAAGCATAAAGTTATTTGTATCAGCTTGAAAAAAATATATTGTTCATCCCCAGTTTGTTGAATAAAATACCTGTTTTCTATGAAAGGATTCTTTAAATTACTTCTGTTGTTGTAGGTAGAAAATAAAATGAAGTTCATTTAACCATGGAGGGTGTGGGGCTGTTAGGGGGAAACACTGAACAAAATACCCAGAAGATGATGTAAGAAAGGAAAAACTTGAGTAATTAAACTCTTATATTACCATGAGAATGACATTTTCAGAAGGCTTCAGATGAAGCTTTCCACTGGAACAAACAACAAAGCACTTTTTCCCCCTTATGAATACAATTATTTAAATAATTTCATCATTGAACATCCTTGTAAGTTAGCATTATATTCCTCCTCCTAAGACATGGCTTTGGTCTGTCTGTTACTACCACTAAAATAATTCATAAAATTGCCATGAGCAGATTGGTGTCTGACCTTTGGGTGAGACAGGCAGCTGCGTGTATCTGGTGACTGGTGGGGGTCCATGGGGCTCAGAGGACAAATGTGGAGGAGGCAGGGGTTGGCCAAAGGGGTCTGGAGGGGGCATCTTCAGCGTTGCTTGGTGGTCAGACAATGGCATGCCAGGTGGGAGGTCCATTTGAATACAGTCATGGATGTATTCTTCTTTGATAAGCCCACTTGGTGGCGCTGCGGAATGCAACAGGACAGGTACATCAACATGCCAAGACAAGATGCCTATTCTTCTTAATACAAGTGGGACATTTTGATCTGGTTCTTTCAAATTCTTTTGAAATATATTATATTTAACATTTTACATACAAGACTTCCCCAAATAGTGGCACTGTTTATTTATTTAACCACAGAGAGGACAAGGCATCTACAATATTAAGAGAAAGAAAATATTTTATTTGTGAGACAAAATTAGACTTATTTACTATAGTAACTAGTATATTAGCTGTTAAGTGAAATCAGATTTGAAAAATAGGCAGTAGAAAAAATAGGAGGTTCTCACACTTATATTTTCCCCTTTCGTTATTGTATTTTTTTTTCATAATGACAAACTTTTTTCCTCGTGACTTGCCTTAGTTCAAGAAACACTTATTGCCTGACTGAAATAACCCATCCCAGACCAATCAATAAATGAATGTGCCTAAATCTAGCCAACTCCACAAGGCACCGCAGAATATAAACCAATCAGAAGCAACGTAAGGTGGGTGGTGTCTCTCTCTTGCAAACACACCTCAGGTTATGCAAATGAGGCAATGGTGTCATCTATCAACTTCAATCAAATTTTATGACAATCAATAGCTACTTTCCTTATTAAGTAGTTGGCAACACTGGAAGATCAACAAAGATCAAAAGAGATAAAAGACAGTGTTGTCAACTTGGCGACCTTGTCGCTAAATCTAGAATCTTTCCAACTCCTCTGTGACTTTCTTTCTCAAAAGCGACTAGCAACAAATCTAGTGACTTTTTTTGGGATGTTTGGTGACATGAAAGGGCGTAACACTCTGTCTACTGAATGTCTGATCTTAGACAGCTTGTACTGAAAACAAATTTCGTTGTACTTTTAGGTGCAATAACAATAAAGTTAAATTCCAGTCAGAGCAGAGAGGAGACACACACCCACTGAGTGCAAAGCTGCCGCTGTTTCTGCCTTGGTTTATGAAATGTAAATCTAAATGTTACATCATTGCCACAATTAATATAAAAATAAACCTATCGTTCATTTTATGGCAAGTCAAAAGATTTGGTTCGTTCATTTAGAATATCACAACCCTTCAGTCTTCTGATCAAAGGTAATACTCTAACATTTAACAATGTAGATCAAAGACAACTACAACTAAAGTAACAATCAACAGAAGAAAATTAATTTACAGTTCTAATCATAATTTGCATTTCTTTATCCTACTTTCTCCCACTGCGTTATTCCTCTCTCCTACAGTGTCCATTAGAATCAATTATGCAAATGAAGCAATGGTGTCATCTATCAACTTCAATCAAATTTTAAGACAATCAATAGCTACTTTCCTTATTAAGTAGTTGGCAACACTGGAAGATCAACAGAGATCAAAAGAGATTGAAGACAGTGACGACGGAAATGTAGAAGAGATACAAATTGAAAACACAGATGCAGAGGATGAGACAGAAGAACCAGAAGAGAAAACAGTGGAGATAGTTTTCATTTTTCATTTCTAATTTATACTTAATTAAGACTAGCAGTAGGAGGCTACAGTGCAGGGAGAGCTGCTGGAGGTGAGGACATCAGTCTAAAGGTATAAATCAATGTTAAAACAGGCTAAATCGATGTTTAAAAAAAAGGTCTTTTTTAATGCATCATGCCACTAAAGTCTCAGTTTTGTCATTTGTGAAACTTGGCAGTTGTAAGTGTTTTAAAAGCATCATAGAAAGTGTTTATACATGTGTAAAAGCTGTGTGGAGAGATTATAAGGACTTTAAAGAGGAACTGAACTTTTTTTTACATATTTGCCTATTGTTCACAATCATTATGAAAGACATGACGACCGATGTAGTTTTTTAAATTGCATTCTAAATATTAATTAAAATCCGCTTACAATGGAGCCTATGGTAGCTGCTCTATTCTGCCTATAAAGCCCTTAAAAACATCAAAACACCTCCATTAAGGTTATACATAAATTATGTAAGTATATATGTAATGTAGTAACAGGCACATTTATAATACCATTCAATATTTACATATTTTTAACATTTTAATCATACGCTGCGCATTGATTTAAAAAACGCATCACAACGTTCACTTTTTTTCAACATCACTGATTCTTACTCACTACAGACTTCATGAGAACCAACAAATATAATAAAAACTTCACTTACTGTACAATGTCTGCTGTCATTAGGATGCAGAGTGCTAGGATGTTCATATATTCCCATTTAAATGAAGAATGACTCACAATTCTCACAAAGAAAAGGGGGGTTGAACCAAGCCTTTTTTTGTGTCGTTCTCGCCATTCCCGGTTCTAAATTGGCTGTCTAACTTCTTAGAATACGTCCTCGTCCTTCTATTATCTATAGGTGACGGGTATGATTTATGAACTACAATAAAGCTTGATGAACAATGAAACGAGAAAGCAGCTGATCAACCGATCATGTCAACATTGGCATTGTGATCCTGGCGTCGCTATAAATATATTGTCTGCGTTAGTGCTTATAATAACAATATCACTAATACTTGGTTAATATTCAAGTCACAAAATGTAAATGGAGTATTGTTGTTGCTTTTTAAATGTTTTTTTACTGGGTTTTATGGGCGGAATAGAGCACCTCACATTGGCTCCATTGTAAGCAGACTTTTATTTACGTTTGTTTATGAGTTAGAATGTATTAAAAAAAATACACCCGTCATCTTGTTTTTCATAATGATTGTGAACGATAGGCAACATTCCAAAAAAAAGTGCAGTTCCCCTTTAAGGATTTTCGCGATTTCTGTTTTTTTTATTGGGTTTTATGGACGGAATAGGCCTCGCATTGGCTCCACTGTAAGCGGCCTTTTATTTACGTTTATTTACAAGTTAAAATGCAATTAAAAAAATACATTCGTCGTCTTGTCATTCATGAAGATTGAGAACGATAGGCAAAATTCCCCCAAAAAAGTGTAGTTCCCCTAATGCATACAATATTCATGTAAATTATAAAATAGCATCCACATTTTGTGGAAATTCATCTACCACGGGGGTCTGGAATGTGACTCCTGCAATAATTGAGGAAACACTGTAATGACGTATTTTTCCACCATTTTTAAATAAGTTGAAAGTTATAATACTTTAAACTAAAGGGAGCAATTTCATTTCAAATTTCATGTGAATGCTAAAAAGCTAACAGTTAAACTGCTAACACGCTAACGGCTAACTGTTAACTTCCTAGCCAGATAGCAGTAAGTAACGATATTCATCGTTACTTACCATCCTACATCAATTTGTAGGTTTTTATCTACAAATTGACTGAAACGCTAACTCTATTATATCTCTTAGCATGTTAGCACCAAGCATGACATAATTGCTGGTGGAAACATTTGCTGTAACTGCATGGTGGCACAGGGTTTAGTGCATGTGCCTCACAATACAAAAGGTCCTGAGTTCAATCTGGGGCTCGGGATTTTTCTGTGTGGAGTTTTCATGTTCTCCCCGTGACAGCGTGGGTTCCCTCCGGGTACTCCGGCTTCCTCCCACCTCCAAAGACAAGCACCTGGGGATAGGTTGATTGGCAACACTAAATTGGCCATAGTGTGTGAATGTGAGTGTGAACGTTGTCTGTCTATCTGTGTTGGCCCTGCGATGAGGTGGCGACTTGTCCAGGGTGTACCCGGCCTTCCACCCGAATGCAGCTGAGATAGGATCCAGCACCCCCCGCAGCCCCGAAAGGGACAAGCGGTATAAAATGGATGGATGGATGGATACATATAACGTGTACATGAGGCTCATAGTACAGTCAGACATTGCCACTTCAAATTGTGCAGCTTCACTCTATCGTGGTTTTTCAAAATGTTTTTTTTTTTTTTTTTTATGTTTATGGTTCACTGCCATTTTGCTTTTGACTATGGCCTATTATTAGTCAAAAAGATACATATCTAAGCATATTTTACATATTTTTGGCATAAAGTAAGCATTTTCAATAACAGGAATGGCTAAATTAACTTTAAATAAATCTAAGGTACTGCACTGTATTTTACAGCAGATCATTATCATTATTATCATGGAACAACTTGCAGTAATTCCACAGGTCAGTGGTTGTGTTTAAGAACTGTGTGTGTCTAAAATACTGTATAGTAAGGGCCTACTCTAGGAAAGGTTTGTGTGTATTATTAAAACAAGTGCAAACTTGATGGCACATGCAACACTGATCTACAAAGCTTGTGCGCAAAGGATTGCATTTCCACGCGTCTGGAGCGCACTGTCACAGCTAGTGACAGCATCTCCCTTGAGCACACCTTCATCACACTAAAACAGTTGGTTACATTGTAGATCACACTTCAGGACTGCTACTAAAATGCCTAGATAAAAGTGGTATGTGTCTGCTCCATGTTTCAAAACATAGCAAAACCTCAAATTTAGGAGCATGTGTTTACATGGCAAAAGCCGCAAAAGTACATGCAAAAACCTCACTTAAATAAGGCGGTCTGTGCCACTTTTTCACTTGTAATCAATTATACACACAGTATTCGTAGATCACACACAATACGCCTACTAATAGTACACACAATTTTATAGTTTACACACGCTGTTTAGCGCGTGTAGATCTTAGTAGATCAGGCCCCAAGTCTTATTTTGTATTTTGATTACAATATTGGGTAAAACGAGTGTAAAAGAGACTCTTGGATCTGCTTCAGGGAAGCCTTTTGGTCATGGCTCAGTTGTTTGTACCGGAGACCGCTCTCCTCACCGAGTCCGCATGGAGAGACCGGAGGTTCCAGAGGGGACCGAACTGCGGAGCTGGCGTTGAGCGCTGGGCCGTGTATGCTGGAGGTTGGCATAGGGGAAGTTCACTCTCTCTCCGGCAGGACAGACAAGCTTTGTGGGGTCGTGGCTGGTCTCATTGTACAGATTCTCGCTCATTTGCGCCGACCAAACGTTGGCCCGGGGCTGGTGTGCAGTCGAGGACATCCTAGCCTCTCTTAGTCACTTTGTTGGGTCTGTTCCTGTTTCTGGCCACCCAGGCGGACTATGGTGTGGAGCATCGCAAAAACCACCACGGTGTATGTGGGTGTTAAGATGTAGTTTTATGCTGTTGTTTGTCTATCCATGGAGCAGTCTTACATGCACAATATTATATTTATATTCATAATAGCTCCTGAGATTTTCATCATTTTACAATTGAACGATTGTGTGTCAAACAATTTTCATTGTGGATCAATCAAGTTTGATCCAAAAAGTCTATAGGGGTGATATATTCATGTCTTGAGTGCTGTTAACAAACATATTTAGAAGGAAGGCATTTTCAAAACAATTGAGATATTTGCACAAGCCTGGTATAAAGTATTTATACACAAAATATATAAAACCGAAGTTATTGAGTTGAAACGTGACCAAATGTTTGCCCTTTTTGAGGATTTGACTCTCCATGCATGAACAGTGCCAAAATATATTTCAGAGTACATATCATGTTATTCTAAATTTGTAGAAAATGCCAAGTAAACTCACCTGTGTTGTGAAGACTAAGACCAACTGTCAAAAAGGAGAGAAAAAATGTAAATAATAATAATAATTTACCAAGAGAAACACAGAGCTTTGATTTCCAGTGATATGTTTTGAACCTACCAATGCCTGGAGACACCACCCTCTCATAATGGTAGGGATTTACACACACGTTGTCATACTTGAGGTCGAAGGCGTACTGGCAGAACTTGACGTGCTTCAGTTCATTTTTGTGAAGGTCAGGCCAGCGCCACAGTCGTGCATAAATCACATGGGGAAAACCTTTCCTCCCTGCCACCTGACAAGTGACATAGAATCATATACACCCCATTAGGATTAAATCATCTTCTTTTACAGTGTTATTTTGACAGCAGTTTTTAATTTAGTTTATGTCATAGTCTTTTGCCAAAAATGTATTTTAGTTTTAGTCAAATTTATTTGAGTTTAGTTTAGTTTTAGTCAACGAAATTACTCAACATTTTTTAGTCAGCTAAAATTATAATACATTTAGTCAGAGCATAGGAGGGGAACTGCACTTTTGAAAAATGTTGTCTATCATTCCCAATTGTTATGTAAGACGAGAACACATGCGTTTTTCTTTTTTTATGCATTCTAACTAGTAAATAAATGAGAGCAAAATTCTGCTTTTGGAGTCTGTGCGTGTTGCTCTATTCCGACTATAAAGCGCTCTAAAAAACCTCTAAACACCTCCATCAAGTAAGTATATGCCGTATGTATTGTCGTAACAAACATATTCATAATAACAAGTAATATTTATAGACTTCATGAGAGCCAACAAACAAAATAAACTATCACTTACTGTACTATGTCTGCTGTCACTGGGATGCCGTATGCTAAGATTATCATACATTCCCGTTTGGGTGAATGAAGAATGACTCAAAATCCTTGCAAAGGGTTAAAAAAGGTGAGTGCAAACCAGCGTCTTTCGTGTGTCTTTTTCTCCATCTCTGGGTCTAAGTTTACCAACTTCTTAGTTTATGTCCACATCATTTTACTGTCAAAGTTGAGAGGCATTTTTGTTTATCTATAATTATTTCTCACAAGCTCAGAGGCAAGGAAGCAGCTCAGCATCTGAGAATGCCACTACAGCCAGCATAAGGAAGTTGCCTGTCTCTGATCAATGCACCGTTAAATGTAAGTCCTTAACGTTAGAGCTTATACTGCAATAACAATATCGCTAATACTTGGTTAATATTTAGGTCAGGAAATGTAAATGAAGTATTGTTGCCGCTTTTTGGATGGGTATTTATTGGGATTTACGGTCAGAATAGACACAATAACGTCATGGCTCCCATTGGCTCCATTGTAAGTGGACTTTTATTTACGTTTATTTACAATTTATAATGCTTAAAAATACGTATGTGTTCTTCTCTCTCTCATAATGATTGTGAACTAAAGGCAAAATCCAAAAATAGTGACATTGTGATTTTTTTTCTATTTTCCAAAAACACTTCACTTTGGTTTCTATAACATGGTTCTTTGGTCAAATTTTTGCATAGATTTTGCTGTAATGACATATCTTCAAGCCACATTTTGGCTGCTTTTAAAAACAGTTTGTTTTGAGAGACAGAGTTGGAAACTGGTGATCGCCACCAGCCATCTAATTTTTACTTGACTTGCACCACGACACAACATCCCAGATAATATAGCGAGACCAGCGGCTCACGTGGTTTGTTGTCAGCTCAAGGTGGATACGACGTGGGGGAGAGAAAGTAAGAAAGCCCGGCTGCAAATCTGGTACTATATGCTGGCTAAATTAAACTTCTACCGAGTCTTTATCTGTCCAATGCTTAATCCTGGACGCATTAACAATAAATTGCTTTTCTATTTTAAATCATGTTAATACTTATACCATACGGTTGCATTCGAAACCTGGTAAACAATAGGATATACAGTTAGTTTACTGTACGAGCTGCATCGCGAATGTAATAATGGCTTATACTACCCAAGATGTCCATTGCCAAACACAGTAGGCAATGGTCCAATTAAAAGTATTTTTTTGGAAAATCAGTCATTATTTTGCCGGAGGACGTGACGCTATTGTCTTATATTGTCTTATATTGAAAGGCTAAGCGAGCTACACAACAATTTGAGCTAACATTGCTATTGTATCATTCATACATTTATAACCTACTGTTACTACTTATCGTCTCATTGTCTCCTCTATTGCCATAAATAGTAATCACAGAGCTTCCATTAAAAGTACTTTTTCGGAAAATCCATCTTTTTGTGAAGGAATTTGTGGTTTGTGTAACAAGAATCCTCCTTGCGCTTACTCGGAGCAACTTCTTCAACTCAACTTCTAACACTGCTTTAACTATCTCTTTTTGCTGCACGTTTGACGTAAGCAATTTGACCATATTAAAAGTTGTTATGCTTTTGGTTTACCATCAAATTAACAATTTATTGAGGCAGAAAAAATTAGTTTATATTTTTTTTTGTAAAAAAGTACCATATTTTTTTACCGTTAGGCGCGAGGGATGGCCGATATCTGATATCCCGGTATTTTTAGGCCGAATGGCGATATACGCTACATATCTTAAACAAAACGTGCAAAGTGCTTAATGTTGCCTAAGTATTTTTTACAGCTAGATAATCAGTGTTGAGAGCACTCAGATTATGTTTGTTTTAAGTAGTAACTTACAGTACTTACAGTTGTTTATCCTTTTAAAGGCCGTTACTATTTCAAAGCAGTTTTCGTTCATTTTGTTCATTAAGGTTAGGCTTATTGCCTCACGCTTGTGGGATGGATGGACCTTCTTTCTACTCGCTCACTGCGATGAAGGCCGCTAACTGTTCAGTTTGAACTACGGTACTCTTCAGCCACCCAGCTGTTGCACTAGGTTGGTCCGCACGGGCTATTGGGAAAGGCACTTTCAAGCCGAGGAGTAGCTAAACATTTGACTCACCTAGCAGCATACAAAGAAGAGCCATCGCTAGCTTCTGTGCTAAACCGCTAATGAAGTGAACAACATGAACAGATGAGTTTAGTGATAAAGTTGCTACAAGGAGAAATATAGGTTCTCAAGCAAATTGGTGTATGAATAAATAAAGCTGTAGTCCTTCACCAATAGCCAAATACAGTTGGTGACCAAAGAATTGTGTCACTCAGGAGTCGAGAAGTCGGCACCAGAGCCGGCGAGCCGCCATATTCTTTTGAAAAGTTTGTTGTGTTGCGTCAGAGAAGCGTACGTAAACATGCAAGGAGCGTGGTTGAGCCAAAAGGAATGCCCTGTGCTTGGACTGTCAGGCGCAGAGAAGAGCAAACGGCCGTAACAAAGGCACATAAAAAGATACCGGTATTGCGGTATTATCTCAAATATATATCTCTTTCTAAAATATACCGGTATTAATTATAATACCGGTATACCGCCTTGCTGAATTTCCCCCAGGGATCAATAAAGTACTTTCTATTCTATTTTATTCTATTCTAATAAGGCGCATTGAAGGGGTCATTTTGTAATGTTTTTTCTACATTGAAAACACTTCCTTGCGGTTTACATAACATGTAATTGTGGTTCTTTGGCCAAAATATTGCAGATATTATGTTTTACAGACCAACTTCAAGCTGCTTTTGACCGTCTCTTCAGGATGCGCCGTTTTGTGGGTGATCTTATTTATATGGCTCCACTTCAACACCGTCTTCTCCCTGTCATTTTTTGTTGTATTTTGTAGCGCTTCCATAGCGAGTCTGCTGACAGATATAAGTTAAAACTGTACACAACTTTGTATTAGGAATGGCAACGACATCTACATCAACAATATGATTTGCCTGATAAGCTGGACAGGACAAAAAATGTAAATAAAAAAATAAAAGAAATGGCAACAGCGGAAGATGAATGCCCCACAAAAAGAGGATGGAAAAAAAGAAGGAGCTTATTGACTACGGCGCGGACTACAATGAACATTTTCGTGACTTATACAGATCCCAAATACACAACAGCAGGTACCATGAAGAGAAGTTGGATCTGCATAATAGAGTGAAACAAATAGATAACTTGTCTCCGAATAGGTGCCATTTTAGAGTCCTTATACACACACACCATAATAATACCCGAATGTAAAAGCACAGTACGTCTGATTAGGGTCGCCGTGATGCTCCAACAATTCATCAAGCGGTGCATCTTTGTAGCTTACTAATCATACTAAAACATTTGACAGTGTGTAATGTTCTGTATTCTCAATGAAACATCAAAGTGTTGGTTTTGCTTGCTTACAGGTACTTGCTAACGTTCTTTATGGAACAGGCATCAACCTGCAGTCCACATGTATATATTATGTGTGACTGCCATCTACTGGTCACACTTATCATTACACCATATATATAACACATATGTAAGGCGTACTGTCTATTTTTGAGAAAATTAAAGGATTTTAAGTGTGTCTTACAGTCTGAAAAATATGGTAATACGGTAGAATTAGCTTTAACTTACAGTTGTGTAGATGTCACAATGACTTGCGTGCTGATGGCAGCAAGCGTCAAAAATGGAATGTGTTCTCTTCACTTTCTCCCAGGAGTACACATATTACGAAGTGGAATATGTTAAATCCATACATTTTTGTTTTCATGGCGAGAAAAATCTAATTTCTTATCGCACTGATTGGCTCTCCTTTGTTACTAACTCCCAGCCCCTCTTTCATATGTACGCTGTTAAAGGGGAACATTATCACCAGACCTATGTAAGCGTCAATATATACCTTGATGTTGCAGAAAAAAGACCATATTTTTTTTTAACCGATTTCCGAACTCTAAATGGGTGAATTTTGGCAAATTAAACGCCTTTCTAATATTCGCTCTCGGAGCGATGACGTCACAACGTGGCGTCACATCGGGAAGCAATCCGCCATTTTCTCAAACACCGAGTCAAGCTCTGTTATTTTCCGTTTTTTCGACTGTTTTCCGTACCTTGGAGACATCATGCCTCGTCGGTGTGTTGTCGGAGGGTGTAACAACACGAACAGGGACGGATTCAAGTTGCACCAGTGGCCCAAAGATGCGAAAGTGGCAAGAAATTGGACGTTTGTTCCGCACACTTTACCGACGAAAGCTATGCTACGACAGAGATGGCAAGAATGTGTGGATATCCTGCGACACTCAAAGCAGATGCATTTCCAACAATAAAGTCAAAGAAATCTTCCGCCAGACCCCCATTGAATTTGCCGGAGTGTGTGAGCAATTCAGGGACAAAGGACCTCGGTAGCACGGCAAGCAATGGCGGCAGTTTGTTCCCGCAGACGAGCGAGCTAAACCCACTATCGACCCTAGCTTTCCTGGCCTGCTGACATCAACTCCAAAACTGGACAGATCAGCTTTCAGGAAAAGAGCGCGGATGAGGGTATGTCTACAGAATACATTAATTGATGAAAATTGGGCTGTCTGCACTCTCAAAGTGCATGTTGTTGCCAAATGTATTTCATATGCTGTAAACCTAGTTCATAGTTGTTAGTTTCCTTTAATGCCAAACAAACACATACCAATCGTTGGTTAGAAGGCGATCGCCGAATTCGTCCTCGCTTTCTCCCGTGTCGCTGGCTGTCGTGTCGTTTTCGTCGGTTTCGCTTGCATACGGTTCAAACCGATATGGCTCAATAGCTTCAGTTTCTTCTTCAATTTCGTTTTCGCTACCTGCCTCCACACTACAACTATCCGTTTCAATACATTCGTAATCTGTTGAATCGCTTAAGCCGCTGAAATCCGAGTCTGAATCCGAGCTAATGTCGCTATAGCTTGCTGTTCTTTCCACCATGTTTGTTTGTGTTGGCTTCACTATGTGACGTCACAGGAAAATGGACGGGTGTTTATAACGATGGTTAAAATCAGGCACTTTGAAGCTTTTTTTAGGGATATTGCGTGATGGGTAAAATTTTGAAAAAAACTTCGAAAAATATAATAAGCCACTGGGAACTGATTTGTAATGGTTTTAACCATTCTGAAATTGTGATAATGTTCCCCTTTAAAGAACTGTGATTGGGTTTATTCCAAATTTGTCACACCCATCTGCAAGACAATATTAAATATGACTGGATTAACATTTTGTCAACATTTTCTTCTCAATTGTATTCTTTGAGTAAAATGGCAGTTAATCTTGTCACCATTTTAGTCAACCTGCATTTGTTTTGATTAGTTATCTTATTTTCGTCAGGGGAAAATAGGTTGTTGACGATAACTAAGATGAAAATTATTAGTCATTGTAATTAACACTGTTCTTCAAAAATCAACAGACAAGCTAGTTCATAAGGAAGCTGACAACAAGTTATACAGGACAACCCACACGCAAAACAAGCAAGGCAGCTGCCTTGAAAAACTGACCTGCAAACGTCCATCCAGCGTTCTTTGGATGGTGACACACTTGCTGGGGTGGACGCCGTTGGTGGTGATGGCAGTGATGAGCGAGTCCAACTCGTCCTTCTTTTCCTTCAGTTTCTTGACTAGGCTCTCAATGGCCCGCTTAGCGAAGCCCTCGTTCTCGCCGCCCTGTCGATGGCACATGAGGCTGTGGACGATGCTGAGGCAAGCGTCATTACTGCTGGGAGGGTTCACTGACATGATGCTGCTGCAATGGGTCACAAAAGTCAAACAGACAACAGTGGGTAAGTCATCTTGATGAGTGCTGTCAGCCATTGCATACAATCATCAAAAGCATTCATGTCTTATTATTTTGGTCATTATTTTTACTATTATCAGTGTTTTACAGTAATTTATTTATGTGTAAATAATATCACCATCACAATGCATCATAATGTCTCTTCTCAGCACACCTCATACGCACCTGGGGCCTCATTGATAAAACTGAGCGTGAATTCCAGAAGTAACATTGCATACGCACAAACCTTTATCATGTACGCAAAAATATATTCAGATCTATAAAAACATGCTGCACACATTTCCATGCACTCTTTTTATTATAAATCACATCTGCAGTGAATTGTGCGCAGAAAAGTACCACCTCAGTGTCCTCCCACAATTAAACGATCAAAGATAAATAGCTCCCGGTGGTAATGGTAAGGATTTACAGGATCAGGGACCTCATGTAACAACAGTTGTGTGACTTTCCTACTGAAAAACGGCGTATGCAAGTAAAAATTCAGATGTATTACAGTGTTCGCGTGCACAAATCCAAGCAAATATCTTAGTTACATGGCAATCTACTTGGAATTGGTCGCAGACATATGCGTGGCTTGGCACGCACAGACCACACCTAGACCACGCACCCTTATAAATACTCAATCATGGGCTTGAGCACGGCACGGTCTGACCAATCACAAGTCAGTAGGAAGTGCTTCGTTCTCGTTATTCGACTGAACGGCAGAGTGATTGTCAGCCTGACACTGCCATGTCTCTGAGAACTGAACACAGGCTGAAAGACACACACACGGCCACTCCTGATGCCACCCGTTCTCCCACTGTCTGTGCTCCTTTTTAGTCAGCTCCTTCCCCGATGTTAAAGGGGAACTGCACTTTTTTGGAAGTTTGCCTATCCTTCACACTCATTATAAAAAGCATGACGACGGATGTATTTTTTTTAATGCATTCTAACTCGTAAATAAACATAAATAATAGTCCGCTAGTGGACTAGCGAATGTTGTGATGCGTTTTTGAAAGTAATGTGTCGCCTATGCTTAAAATGATCAAAATACATAAATATTAAACATTACTATAAATGTGCCCGTTCCTACATTACATATATACTTACATAATGTATATAAAACCTCAATGGAGGTGTTTGGATGTTTTTTTAAGGGTTTTATATACAGAATTGCGCGGCTCCCATAAGCTCCATTGTAAGCATAATTTTAACCGCATTTATTTACTAGTTAGAATGCATTAAAAAAAGAAAAACATATGTGTTCCTTTCTTACATAAGGATTGTGAATGATTGGCAAAATTTCAAAAAAGTGCGGCAAGTGGATTTTACTTTTATAACTGTTTATCATAATAGCAATATGGTTGTTAAAGTTAAAGGGGAACTGCATATCAGGAATTTTGCTTATCATTCACAATCATAATGAAAGACATGACAACGGATATATATTTTTAATGCATTCTAAATAGTAAATAAATGCGATCAAAAGTCCGCTTAAAATGAAGCCTACGGGATACGCCCAATTCTGCCTTTAAAGTCCTTAAAAAACATCCAAATACCTCCATTAAGGTTTTATATAAATAATGTAAGTAAATATGTAATCTAGTAACAGGCACATTTATAATAACATTTAATATTAACGTATTTTGCTCATTTTAAGCATATGTGTCGCATTAATTTTGAAAACGTGTCACTACGTTTGCTTTTTTTAACAACTTCAGACTTTATGAGAGCCAACAAACATAATAAAACATCACTTACTGTACAAGTTCTACCGTCATTAGGATGCCGACTGCTAGGATGTTCATATATTCCGGTTTAGATTAATAATTCTCAGGAAGAAATGGGGGGTGGAACTCAGCGTCTTTTCGTGTCGTTCTCGCCATAGCCGAGTCTAAATTGGCTGTCAACTCGTCCAACTTGTCAGAATACGTCCTCGTCCTACTATCCCCCCCCTCCCCGGTTGGGTCACCTGGGCGAGGGTGTCTGTTGTGAGACCCGAACCACCCAATGAACCCAGGATGCAACACTGATGATGTGTCTAAGTTACAATAAGAGTGTTTGCTAGAACTACCATATTTGTATGCATGTACAACACTTAAGACCTTCCGCATATCAGTGGAAATAAATTATGGAATGGATTAAGCAAAGAAGTCAATAATAAAAGAAAAAGAGAAGAAGTCATAATCCACTTTAAGAGGATGTTCAAGCTACAAGTGTTTGTAAAGTACAAGGGAAAATAATTTAAAAAAAATGTCATGAACTTATTGAAAATAATATATAATTAATCTCATTAAGTGAATCATAACTGACTTTACTATTTATGAGGAGAACTGTTTTATTAAAAATGAATGGATGTACATTGTGTACAAATTAAGAACAGTAAGAGAACATATTTGTTCTTTCTTCCTACTCCTTTTGGACATGTTGTAAAGAAAACAAAAAGAAATTATGTGATGTATCATATTGAAACTGTATACATGTTTGAATTAAACTTCAACCAACCAACCAATCAGATATTGTGTTGCAATTCTTTTTTTTCTTTCTTTAACCTAAAAAACACAGAGAAAAAAGATGCACCTCCCGACCTATTTATAGTGCGCTATAATTCAATAAAAAATTAGCAAACTAATATTTCAATGACCACATTATTACTGGTCAGTAACGTTTGCATGCTGTGTTGGAGCCAGCCTGGGAGTGAAGAAGAGGTGTAAAAAGAGTGTTGGAAGATTTTAATGTGTGGATTGCATTTGTCTGTAAAACCATCAGCTGTTCTGGATGCCAATAAAAGGCTAATTTGTGTCATACTGCCTGATTCTTATTTCACCAACATTACACTTCTTTAAGTGCAGCAATTTGTGTTGATGATAGCTATTGTCTGTTTAGCACCGAAATTAAGAAATGGCTATTTAATTTTCGGTTTGGTTAATAGCATTAACGTAAGGACCAGTGCCATTATGGAACTGAATTTCGTTATCCAATCCTACTCTAAATACTAGGCATGTAACAGTAAATATATTTGGGTTCTGATTTTTGGAACGATGGCTTCGATATTGTACAGAGGCGTACCAAATTCCCATTCGGTTAAAGAAAAAGTCTATAGGCCAAATACCACGCCCTACACAGCGTGTGCAAAACATAAAATCGGGTGTCCTATTAGTGGGTGTGTTGCGAGTGGTCGACTAAGACTGCATTGATAACTAGTGCATACCAACCTATTAAGATGATGTTTTGCATGTACTATGCGACTTTCACCATGGAAACACTAATTTATTGCATGTCCATATTTTCATGCTCCTACCTGTTGCGTTTTGCTATATTTTGAAACATGTAGAAAACATATACCACTTTTTCTGGGTATTTTAGAGGCAGCCCTGCAGTGTATTTACAATGGAACACATTTTTTAGCACGCGGAAAGGCCGTCCTGGGAGTCGCTGGCACTAACTGCATGAGTGCGTTGGAATGTTCCAGTTGCAGGAAAATGCATATTGCAAAAAGTTTGTTTCATTTATATATAAAAACAATCATCATTAACAAAAACACATCAATTGACCTTGTTTTAATCAGCCCCTTAAGTCATTCAGCAGCTATAAAGTTATAAAATGATATAGCTGAATAGGCAATATGTATAATATTTGTATTTTTGACAGTCCATATATGTTAACAAGAATAAGTAGACATTTCGGACGTGCTAAATAAAGATGCAAATCAGCACGCACGCAGTTGTAGTTTTTTATAATACACTCTTTTTCTGTGTTGATTGAGCTGTGTTGAAGCAGGACATTATGTTAAATGAAGAGTTTATGTCTCTGATAGTTGATATAATAATGTAACTGCATCATTAAGCTTACATGAACTCCATGGTGTTCAGGGATGAATAGTCTCTCCTATTGCTATTGTACCATTTTTTCAGCTATAGTTACATTTATCATTAGTAATGCAGCAGCCTAGTTTTGAATGGCAGGGTCCCTGCTATCACATGTTGATACAAATATAACATTTACATAATAAAAATCAACTACAGGCTTCCCAAATGCTGTAATAAATTAAGCATGATGAGTTGACTTGAAACTGTTTAATGTTGCACTTTTTATATGTAGAAGAAAAGTTTTGTCATTTTATTTAATCTGAGCAACAACTTGAGGCAGTTTAATGTTGATTAACGTGGGCAGAATTATTATAGTGTTCCCATTGTTAAAACGATAAAGCCATTGTTTACAAATTTGGTAAATAAATAACCAAAAAAATGTATATTTTGTTGTTTTCTTACTGTACCGAAAATGAACCGAACCGTGACCTCTGAACCGAGGTACGTACCAAACCAAAATTTTTGTGTACCGTTACACCCCTCGTAGATCAGACCCTATGCATTTAAAACAGATTTTTGTTTTCATTTCTTCTAGCAAAGAAGTTGTGTTTATTCTGGCATTAATTTCTGTGATTGTCAGCCTGTTCAATGCTCATTGACAGTCCCCCTGTTATAATTACTGGATATGAGTCTTGTGCGTTCACCTTTCGGCCCCGAAAATTAATGGATAGATTTGAGCGACACGTGTACTGTTAATGATTTGATTATGATTATTACACTTGCTCCTGTAAAATGAGTGACAATTTAGGACGTTGCACTAAACTTGTGACATACTCGCATGGCTGTGGTAGTTGTGACCCCAAGATGCAAGAGACAGGAGGATGATGTGCAGGTAAGACAATTATTTAATTATATTCAACACAGGATGAGCAGTCATGCACACAGCATGCAGCTAACAGTCAGTAACAGAAACAATCCTCAAGCCCTAATGAAAGGGCAAGGCAGGCATTTATAGAAGGCAGCTGATTGACAACCACTACCAGCTGTGGCCAGGCTGCCAATCAGCGGCAGGTGAGGGAAAAAAGCGCTCAGAGAGACATGCAGGAAAAGGAACGAAAAATAAAAGCGCTACACAAGAAATAAACACAAATGAAGGAGAAATAAGACATGATGTGACAGATCGTCACAAAACTATTATTCAAACAAAGTCATTGAGTTAAACTCGAAAAACTGTACTCTACATGACAAATTGAGGTCAAGTATGTGCTTAATGTGCTTTCAGGTTAAGATGAGTGTACTATCTATTATTGTACAAGACACGGACAAACCCAAACAAACCATGTGCAGATAGGAGGTACCCCAAACATACAAGCAGACAACTGTACTTTTAGAACACCTTCATACATGTTTGTAGTAGAAAACCATTGCCATCTCAAAAAAAATGTGTAGAAGGTGAAATTCTCTCCCAGAACCAATAGACATTCTTTAAAAAAAATCAAATGTCACAGGGAATGTTCATTGAAATAAATGTTGAGGCTTCTTCTTTATCTTATTGAATATTTCAGTGAGCAGACTAAGGGGTCCACAAGGTCACACACCCTTCTTTAGGAACATGCTCGTGTTGCAGAAATACAGTATGGCCATAAATCATAGCATAGCCAAACATTAGCCTTTTAACACAGACCAGTGGAACTTAAATCACTGAACACAGACCACAATTTTTCAAATAGAAAATAGTGAAAATAGACAATGGACATTCTGGGGTCTCATGTAACCTACTCATCAATTGTTACACTGGCCTTGGTCTCACTGCTGGCAGCCGATATCACCAGCAAGCCATCAGATAAATTCATTTATTTTACTTTTGTAAGGATGAGTGCCTTTCACACTTGAACTGTTCCAATTCCCAGTACCTAGGACTCAATACCAGTACTCAAAAGGTACCAATTTGCGCTACTTTTGTGTGTGTTCACGTGGTAATCAATGTTCATTTGTTTAGTAATAAATGATTATTTATTTAACATTTAACACTGACCTGGTCATAATTACTGTGCTGTCCAGTTGTTATTTTTTTGTTTTCTTACACTTCTGAGTCTAATTTGAAAGAATGCATTCATTTCAGTTTGTCCTGGGTGTGTTGCTATAGACCAGGGGTAGGGAACCTATGGCTCTCGAGCCAGATGTGGCTCTTTTGATGACTGCATCTGGCTCTCAGATAAATATTAGCGGACATTGACACGATAAGTAATGAATAATTCTGCTGGTAATCACAGTGTTAAAAATAACGTTCAAAATATAAAACATTCTCATGCATTTTTATCCATTCATCCGTTTTGAAGTATTTTATTTATTATTGGTTAGATTCAGAATAACAGTGTTATTAAAAAGAATAAGAGACTTATTATACTCTAAAAATGTTGGTCTTACTTAAAAATGCACGCATTTAGTTGTATTCAGTGTTAAAAAATATTATATGGCTCTCACGGAAATACATTTTAAAATATTTGGCTTTCATGGCTCTCTCAGCCAAAAAGGTTTCCGACCCCTGCTATAGACTATAGGATTTGCCATTGCCATTGCATTTTTTGGGGAATTTTGCCTATCGTTCACAATCATTATGAAAGACATGACGATGGATGTATTTTTATGCATTCTAAATATTAAATAAATGCGATCAAAAGCCCGCTCACAATTCAGCCTATAAAGCCCTTAAAAAACACCCAAACACCTCCATTAAAGTTTTATTTACATGATATGAAAATAGATGTAGTGTAGTAACAGGCACTTATAATTTATAATAACATTTAATATTAACGCATTTTGACCATTTTAAGCATATGCGGCACATTATTTCAAAATCGCATCACCAAGTTTGCTTCTTTTTTTTTTAACAGCATCACTGTATATTACTCACTGCAGACTTCATGAGAGCCAACAAACATAATAAAACATCACTTACTGTGCAAGGTCTACTGTCATTAGGATGTCAACTGCTGGGATATTCATATATTCCCATTTAGTTAAAGAATACTCATAATCCACATGAAGAAAAGGGGGGTGGAACCAAGGGTCTTTTCGTGTCGTTCCTGCCATTACTGGATATGAGTCTGTCAAAGTGTACCGGCTTGTCGGAATACGTCCTCAGCCTTCTTACATCCAGGTGAGAGGTATGATTTGTTATCAAGAATGAACTTGCAGGGAGCAAGGAAAGGAGGAAACATCATGGATCATGTCGAAATTGCACACAAGCTTGTGATCATGGCGCCGCTATAAATAGTTTGTCATTAGCACGCTGACTGCTGGGATGTTCATGTACCCTGTATTTCCATATAAAGTATGACTCATAATCCTCGCAAAGAAAAGAGGTGTGGAACCAAGCGTTGTGTTATTTTCGCCATTACCGGGTCTAAATTGGCTGTTAAAGTGTACCAACTCGTCGGATTACGTGTTTGTCCTTCTACTATCAAGGTAAAAGGTATCATTTATGATTTAGAATAAAGTTTGAGGAGCAAGGAAACGAGGAATCAAAAAGGGGCAAAAATATCCATCCGTCGTCATGTCTTTCATAATGATTGTGAACGATAGGCAAAATTCCAAACAAGTGCAGTGCCCCTTTAAATTGAATGTGCCAGTCTGTGTATTGATGAGGCCTCCTTATTACACACCTGGGACCTCATGTCTTGAGACTTCCTACTAAAAAATGGTGTACGCTCAAATCCAGAAAAACGTGGTATGCACAAACAAATACAGATAGTGTGGGCACACATTAATCTAGGAACATTTATTTTGTACATCCCAATCAATGTGGAATTGTGCGCATATGTTGGAGTGGTTGGGCCACTCTCTGTCTACGCCCCCATTTAAATACACAAATCATATTTAAATTAGTCATGTGCCTGAGATGCCGTAATGTCCACAGTCAGAAAACACAACGATAATGAGCAAAATGGTTAAAAAGAAGAATTTGAGCGACATTGTAAAAAGTACTGTATTCCGCTATTGTTGCAAGTTAGTGCAGCAGTAAATGCTTGAGGGAAAAGGTGTGGTTTAGTATTTCACACTTTACGCACATGTTTTTAACATGGTTATATTTTGTTAACAGAGACAATCAAGGGCTTGTTTGAAAGATTTTAAGATGCAGTTTAACCAGAAAAACAGCAAGGTTACTAACTTTAACCACTGACTCGTAATGATACTGAAAAAACGAGATACATAATTTAGGGGGCACTTACAGTATGCTCAATGTGCATCACAGGGATTAACATTAGGACAAAATTGCAAACAATGCCAGCTTTTAGTCTGTTTCTAACCATGCTATTGCTTAGAATAGTGGTTCTCAAACTTTCTTCACCAAGTACCACCTCAGAAAATACTTGGCTATCCAAGTACCACCATAATGACCAACATTAGCTTAGTAGCTTAGTAGGCCTACGTATTCATAAAAAACAAGACATGGGTTTTATTTAGCAAGTATATTTAATATTTTTGGCCACTGTAACATTACACACAGTTTGAACAGTAACTCCGTGTTTGAATTAGGGTTGTACGGTATACCGGTCTCTGATGTGCACATCAATCATTCTGAGGAGTAATTGTTTGACATTTCTTTATTTAAACAGTTACCCAGCCTCACCTCTGTGTGTTGCCAAAATATCCACAGTATGTAAAAATGTGCGTGAGGCACGGCACATTTCTACGTTGAGTTCACTCTTGATACATCTCAATATTCCCTGGAAAAAGTGTGTACGCCAGGTTTTTGTGCGTACCAACGCTTAATACATGAGGCCCCAGGTGTTTGATTGTAACGTGCATATTAGTTGTAGTTTTATACAACTCCCGTTGCCTCAACAGAGCAAAAAACATCACCAAGGACAGTACACACCCTGGCTTCCACCTGTTCGACCTGCTACCATCGGGCAGGCGCTACAGGTGCATCAGAGCCAGAACAAACAGGCTCAGAGACAGCTTCTTTCCCAGAGCTGTCACCATCTTGAACTCTAACTTATAATAAATAATTCAGCCCTATACAATATCATACCCTAATACCCTACTGTGCAATATTACCCTTCGAGTGCAATACATCCGACACTGATTGTTATCACTCCGGTACTCTTGTCTTGTTCTGTATATTGTACAGTATATTGTTTTGTATATTCTACAGGATCGCTTATTATTTTTATTGGATAGTAGTCTATTTATTTCAATTCTTAGTTTTATCTTTAATACTTCTTGTGTAATGCATATTTATCCCATATTTGTTACCACTACCGCACCTTAAATTGGAGACCTTAATCTCATTATATGCAAATATAATGACAATAAAGTCAATTCTATTCTATTCTATTCTCTAGTTTTTGATGACCAAATTTGGAGTTGTTGAAAGTTACCATGTACAATTGTAATGAGTAGCATGTAATCAGTTTTCAAATAATATTTCCCCCAAACGTTTTCCCCAGTAATACCATCTCGGTTATCATACGTAACAAAGTAGTCTGTAAACTTGCGTATCATTCCGCGGAAATCAAATGCCTAGATAAAGAATCCCAGGTGTTGTTGTGGTATTACTAAACTGTCTGAGTCCACCTGTGTTGGTAAAGTGTCCGTGTTAGCCTGCTCTCAACTCCATACTAGGAAGTCATTCTCCCCAAGCTCTGTCACCCCTCTATGATGTCATCACTGGTTCAATCTGCAGTTCAATCAAGCCAGACAAAAAGTCTCACCTAAAATACTTTTAGTATTGAGTACGGATTCAAAATAAGCTACCTAGTTAGCACTTGCGACTTTTTGAAGTGAATTATATAGCGCTTTTCTCTAGTGAATCAAAGCGCTTTTACATAGTAAAACCCAATATCTAAGTTACATTTAAACCAGTGTGGGTGGCACTGGTAGCAGGTGGGTAAAGTGTCTTGCCCAAGGACACAACGGCAGTGACTAGGATGGAAGCGAGGATCGAACCTGGAACCCTCAAGTTGCTGGCACGGCCACTCTACCAACCGAGCTATACCGCCCCACTGCACTTTGATAAAGATGACAAACACTACCTCTCCCATTCACTCATCGCAGTCTTTGCAAAAACAAACTTAAATTAAGATCAAATAAATGTTAAATGATCATCTATACTTTACATTCATAATCAAATGGGTGAAATTGATTTCTATTTAGACTTTTTTCTTATGGTAAAAATTCTGATTTCCACTTTGGTACCACTATATTTGACTTTAGAGGTTCCACTGCACTGAGTCTTGGATAGTGTTGTCTGTCTTACCTGGTATTAAGCTGATCTGCCAAAGAGTGACCAGAAGGTTCACTGGGATCATGATGGCCCAGTTCTGAATCAGTCCCTGTCAAAGAGTGGGTGAAGACCAATCATTAGAATACAATAGTATTTAAATCCTATTTTTATGTTATTTTAAAATAAGACATATGTTTGAATTGTGACATTTACTGTTTTCTTTTTCATTTGAATCATATGAGATTCTCCTCCCATCCCAGAATGTTCCTTCACCTGACCAGCAGCTGTCTTTGCAAACAACCCTGTGTCTCCTGATCACCTGCTCCTCATCACTCAGCAGTCTCCCAGTGCAGCCTTGCCAGTTGTCGCAAGACATCTATGTTTTTCATTCATTATTTCCTCCTTTTGGTTTTTGTGTTTATAGCAGCTTCCATTAAATGTTTGCAAAAAGTCCATGAGCTACAACTTTTAGAACCTGAATGATAAGCAGATCCAGCTCGAGTGAAGCACTAAGGACCTGATTTACTAAGAGCCAAATACCTTGTGCTAAACAGCGAGTGCAATCTATAAAAGAGTGTGCATGTACTATTAGTGGGTGTCTTATGTGTAAGTTACTAAGACTGCGTGTGCAATTCAAAAGTGGTGCAGACCGCCTTATTTAAATGAGGATGTTGCATGTACTACACGGAGCATCACCACAGAGACACACTCATTTATTACACTTCCATGTTATTATGCACCTACTGGGGACGGCGTGGCGCGGTTGGAAGAGTGGCTGTGTCAGCAACCTGAGGGTTCCTGGTTCGATCCTCACCTTCTACCAATCTCGTCATGTCCGTTGTGTCCTTGAGCAAGACACTTCCCCTTGCTCATGATAGGTCGTGGTTAGGGCCTTGCATGGCAGCTCTAACCATCAGTGTGTGAATATGTGTGTGAATGGGTGAATGTGGAAATAGTGTCAAAGCGCTTTGAGTACCTGAAGTAGGGCTGGGCGATATGGCCTTTTTTTAATATCTCGATATTTTTAGGCCATATCGCAATACACGATATATATCTCAATATTTTGCCTTAGCCTTGAATGAACACTTGATGCATATAATCACAGCAGTATGATGATTCTATGTGTCTACATTAAAACATTCTTCTTCATACTGCATTAATATATGCTCATTTTAAACTTTCATGCAGAGAGGGAAATCACAACTAAGTGAATTGACCAAAAATGTATTTATTAAACAGTTATTAAGCAGTGGCACAAACATTCATGTCATTTCCAAAACAGAAAGTGCAAGATTGTCAGAGACATTTTAAAACAAGCTATTAGTGCACTTTTGTGCGTGTCACTAAAATGACATATCAAAACAACACTAAATTAAAGTGCACTTTCTGTACAGAACGCCACTACAATAGTTTAAAACAAACATACGGTGTTGATCTGGAAATGTTTGCCTCTGCATTTTGATGGTGTTGGCGTGTGGCACCGAATGGAGATGTTGACATGCGGAGTATGCACTCCTCATTCTCTAGCAGATGACTTTTCAAATGATGCTACATATTAGCAGTAATGCTACTTTTTGTAGCAACACTTTTGCCCCACACTTGACAAATTACGATTGTCTGTTCGACATATTCCCACTTGAAGCCAAACCACCGCCAGACGATGGACTCTGTGCTGTTTTTCTTGGGAATTAATTCTTCCTTCATTTGTTACCAGATTCGCACCTTCTTTCTCTCGTATTACCGCTCGCACCACTACGCTAGCATCACAGCTAACGTTACCTATGCTGCTACCTCTCTGCTCCGCGAGGGCGTATACGTATGTGACGTATGACGTGACAGTATGTGACGTATGTAAGAAGATGCGCTTGCTTCTCTGTGAGAAGGAGACACAAGAAGGAGTGGGAAGAGCCTGTAGTGTAATGCCAGCAGCTAAAAGCAACTGCGTGAGAACATATACTCGAATATCACGATATAGTTATTTTCTATATCGCACAGAGACTAACCCGCGATATATCGAGTATATCGATAGCCCAGCCCTACCTTAAAGGTAGAAAAGCGCTATACAAGTATAACCCATTTACTTGTGGCGTTATGCTATGTTTTCAAACAAGCAGGTGACATCTACCACTTTTTATGGGCATTTTAGAAGCAGCCGTGCAGCGCATCTACATTGAGACCACCTTTTTTTGCTGAAGGTGCAATGGAGGGAGGCTGCACTACTGTGATCAAGACACAAAAATGCATACTTCAAGATTTTTTTATTATATAGGATATATGTTAGTAATATATATTCTATGTGAAAAAATTAACGTCACTAAAAAAATATTAAATGACACCAAAACGCATCCATTTGTTTTAATCAGTCTCTCACGTCATCCAGCAGCTATAAAAATTATAAAAGAGTGTTGTCAATAGACAATATGTCTAATATTATTTATTTCTGACTGTCCAAATATGTTGAAACATACACGTGGGAAGGAAGATTCTCGGTCCATCATCTTTGTAGCGCGAACACTCCTCTCTCACAGCCACGTCAGTTTGTGCGTCCTTTTGAAACGTGCTAAATAAAACGCTAAATAGTGCTCGCAAAACGGTGGTGAGTGTTGATAAATGACTTCACGCGTGCTGAATATTTATATTTGCATTTTCTCCTCCTAGTATTTTAATGATCGTTTTAATGATTAGCATATATACTGCATATTAATAAAGACAGAGACGCAAAATGGATTGCACGCCTTATTCTGCTCCCCTAAGAGAGGCAATCCACTTTGCACACGTTTAGTAGATCAGCTTTGCGTGTGCTATCAAGTTTGCATGTTTTAGTACACGCAAACCTTTCGTAATTCAGGCCCTTAACATTATGAAGCAGTATTACTCAATGCAAAACAAGAAATTTCAAAGTTGACCAACCTCAATCAATCAATCAAGCAAGGTTTATTTGTTTAGCACCTCACAACCTCACAATGATGTACAAAGTGCTTTACACGACAAGTAAGTTAAAAGCAAGTAAAAATATATCAAAACAGTTTAAAAAACTTTCATACCTAAAAACATTTATGGCAATTGTTTGTTAAAAGCCAGTTTAAACAAGTATGTTTTCAGTTGAGATTTAAAAACTTCCAGCTCCGTAATGGCTCACAACACAGGAGGGAGTGTGTTCCATAACTTGGGTGCAGATGCGGAAAAGAATGATCACCTCATTTTTTAATTCTAGTGCTTAGTAGTTGCAAAGATGTGTGCAAAAGTGAGCGCAGATTCCTGGGTGGGTGGCGAAAAGTTAAAATATCATCCAAGTATGCTGGGGCCAGACCCCTGATGGCCTTAAATATAATTCACTTCACTTCACTTCACTTAAATACGAAAATAAAGATTTTGAAATGTATTCTAAAACATACTGGGAGCCAATGGAGTGCAAAGATAACCAGAGTAATATGGGCACGTTTTGGAACATTAATGAGGAGGCGATCAACTGCACTTTGTACTAACTGCGACTCCTGAAGGAGCGACTAATTTAGTCCACGAGAGGGCATTACAGTAGTCCAATCTGGACTTCTCGATTTACGGCCACAACCTTCTGCTATAAAAGTACTATACATGATTTCTAATCTAGCATAAACTTTTACCAACGCAGACTACTAGTTCAGTGGGTCAAAAGCTGCAGTAGCTACTATACCGCCGTTATCATAGGTCACAGCTTGCAAATGGAGTGCTTTTCAGAGGGTTTTTCGGTGGAATAGATGTATCCCATTAGCTTCATTGTTTATTCTCATACTAGCTGTTTTCTGACAAGTTAGACTGCACAAAAAAAGAAAGAAGTGTGTTCTTGTCTCACTTAAGGACTGTGAATGATAGGCAAGATTTCAAAAAAGTGCAGTTTGTCCTTTAAGCAAAAGCTATTTAAATCCCCAAATTGTTATAGAATTGCATGACAGACTCGTTTGAAAAGTGAAAACCACAGTTGTTAAAAGCTGTTGAGTAGTCTGCTATGGTGACCCACTCTCTTACAACCACTGGGCATCTTTCATTACAAACACATTTGTCTTTTAAATATGAAACTCTCAGGTTGATGGTTCAATAGTGTCTGGAGACAAACACAATGCAAACTGTCATTCAAGCCTGAAAAGCAAAGTCACAACAATACAATGAAGCAGCTTGCGCTTCAGTGTAACTACAATGTAACTACAGTAATAATAAGCTGCTGAGTTATGTGATTGACACCAGAGAGCGGCAGACTATTTACATCTGGCTTGTATATCAGTGCCTAAATATCGATAAAATGCCGATATCTGTGCTGCTGGATCTGAACAAACTGTGACCATATACTTGCCCACCAAGTCAGAACCAGAATTGCCTCTTCTAGGTCACCTGCTTGCAATGAGGGTTGTCCTCATAGCTTATTGTTGTTTGCTTTGAACATCACTTTGGAAATGTACAAGAGCTATGATTTCAATATTTTGGATTTAATGAACAAATAATTTATATGTTTATATCGCCACCCTTTATTATTCTAACGGATCTTTTCTGTAGTATTGTTATAGAATTAAGAGTGTTTTTATAATTGTTTCCCCATACTGCCAATACAATAACTCAAATATGTTAGCGCTATAGCACAGTACAGAGTATAGATGGAGAATTTCTTGAATGTATTTCATATGTGGTTTCAAACTCATTTTGAAGCTTGTTTTCTTGTACTATGTCAATATCTACACTGCGGCTGCAGATACCAGTTATTTTTTATAATCCAGTAATATATTCATAGTTTATTCGATTAATCGAGTAATCAAGTATATCTGTGTTGGTCCTGTGATGAGGTGGCGACTTGTCCAGGGTATACCCCGCCTACCGCCCGAATGCAGCTGAGATAGGCTCCAGCACCCCCCGCGACCCCGAAAGGGACAAGCGGTAGAAAATGGATGGATGGATGGAAACAGAACATACTTTAAAACCTCAAAGTGTATTTTGGGGGAAGTAGTTGAAATATCAAAGATTTTCCTTCTGCTTGCTATAATCTTCGTTCTTGTTTTCTAATACTGTAAATGCACATCATCAACATTGAAGCTTGGACTTTTAACATGTGTCATTGAGGGAAGAAAATGCAAAAACCTCTCCGTTGTTCCCCGCCACACAGATCACAGCACCCACACACCACCGCTCCATGCAGTGCACGGGAGGAAACTATGTCCGCATATTTAAAGTTCTTGGCACTCCATGCGGGTATGTATTTTATCAATTCTTATTAGTTACACTCAAATGATTAATCGAAGCAACATAATATAAATCAATGCTTTTTTCCAATTAAATTCATCTTAATCTAATCTGCAGTATATATATATCTGAGTATATATATATATATATAACTTTTTCTAAATAACATTGCTGTGATAAGGTAGCGACTTGTCAAGGGTGTACCCCGCCACCCGCCCGAATGCAGCTGGGATAGGCTCCAGCACCCCCTGTGACCCCAAGAGGGACAATCGGTAGAAAATGGAAGGATGGATTGATAAATAACATTGTTTTAGTTTTTCATAGATTCAAAAATGTGTTTATCAAACCACATTTTTAGTTAATTAATTTATACCGTCATAGTTTGCATTAATTACTGTTTTCCTCTGAGCAGAATGCCGTAGTGATAACAATCAACTAACAGTAATCTGCAGAATGCACACTGTAAAAAAAAGAAGCTTTATTTAGTATTAATGAGAAAACACTTGCCTCCCAAACACAGCAATACAATTATTTATTGTGAGAACCGCTTTCCTATTGGTTAACCTATTGTTACATGAGAATGACAGTAAACAATGTTACTTAAGTAAAGTAAGTGAAGAGTAAGAGCTTTCCCAATTAATAAAGGTTTTATGATAGCAACAGTTGGACCGGGTTTGACACACCCATTCAAATTCCAAGAAAAACTGTTCAAAATTCATTACAATTCTCAACTTATTCATAACAAAGCCAGGAACAAAACGAGGATTTGTATCTGGGATGACTTTGAAAGATAAAGACGATTGAAGGCGGAGAAGATTTTTTCATCTGACGCCAAACTTGCTAATTTCCTCCTTGGTAGTTAAGTCAGGCATTTACGTTTTCTTATTACTTGTAATAAATAGAAATGGACATTTCGTATGTAAACTATATTGTCTAATACAGTCTATGATCGTGTCTAACAAAGCTAGTGTGTTTGTGCAACGAATGCTTATTAGCGACGCACCATCACACTAGTGTAATGCTTTTAGCATGCTCTCCGGGTCAATGACACATGGCTCATAAAATTGCACTCTGCACTGAAAGACGGTGATGTGCGTAAATTGAAGAGAATGCGTCAGGTTGGATGCAACATGGAGTTATGCTGAACAAAATGTGGCGGTAATTTTACTGTTGGCTTTGGCTTGCCATCAAAGTAGGCCTATGCGATGTATAATATATTATATATTGTTATATATAATATATTTCGATGGTGCTCCATACAGTCAAACTCGACATTTTAGCAGGGTAATGCCAACAATCTGTCCCGACTCCCGATTAAAATATGGCTGCGTAACTTTACAAATACATTTGGCTAATCGACATCAGTAAAATGTGGCATAATTACTTAGTAAACTATCTTGCAAGAAGCATAAACAAGAGAAACCTACAGTGTAGGACTCATCGATTGCCATTTGAAGTTCCTTGGAGTAGGTTTCTGATTCGGCTGCGTATCTGGCAACCTTAGTCATGGAGAGTGGGAGGGGACTACAGAATTTTGACCGTGATTGCAGTACCATTTCTGGTCCCATTACGACATATGGCACCTTTAAGCAGTTTCCACTATATGTATTTATTTTACAGTATATACGCAGACGTGTAATAATCGGTTTACATCTTAACCAAGGATGTGCCGATCGATCGGCCAATTTTCGTAAAAAAGTATGTGATTGCCATTGCCGATTAATGCCTTTCAATGCCGATCACAAAAGCTGATCCCCTCTTTCTGATACATTATTTATTTTTAGTCCCTCGACTGACATGGCAGCTCGCAGTTAACTGTGTATCTTCATATTCACTGTGGAGCCGCTTTCTATAATAATAATCATCACTTCCATTTTGCCAAATAAACAGCATTTAAGTATCATTATCATGTATCATTATCACTGGATCACTGGAGGATGAGGTTACCCTTTCACACTAAGTAAGAGTACAACAGGAGTAGACATGGTAATCGCTAAGATAGGAAGTAATTCCATGGACACATGGGGGCTTTGAGGGAGAAAAAACTCTGAATGCTTAAATTTTTGATTATAATTATAATCAGACAAAAACACAAAAAAGTAACAATATCAATTCAATATTTTAATTAAATCCTACTAGTGGCACTGATTTAAATATTTTACTTTTTGCCCTTAAATACCTCCAGTGTCCATGGACTTACAGTACTTCCTGTGTTTGTTAACAATAACAAAAATGACAAAAGATAATTTGATATTTAAAAATATTGAGCTAATCACTGTAGTATCGACCATATACTGACTAAGTATCATTACTTTGGATATGTGTATCAATCCGCCCAACTTTGTTTATGTTCAAGAGCTCTAGCTTGTGGTTAGTGGTTAGCATATCCTCCTATGATGGGTAGTGTAGTATATTTACTATGGAGGTGAGGATTGCTGACTCAGAAGTGGCTTTGCATTGTGGAGGGACGTTAGCTGCTATCGAGAATGCTACATTGTGTTGAGGACGCGCTTGGTCGCTTGTCGCTGTCAAATTTGTTGGCCACAGGTAAAATGTGTCATTGACATGCATTATCACAATATAACAATAGTCTTAAAGGGGACCTACTATGAAAAACTAACTTGTCTTACCTATTGGTAATAATAATTATAATGTGTTAGATTTATATACCGTATTTTCCGCACTATAAGGCGCACCTAAAAACCACAAATGTTCTCAAAAGCTGACAGTGCGCCTTATAACCCGGTGCGCTTTATTACGATTCATTTTCATAAAGTTTCGATCTCGCAACTTCGGTAAACAGCCGCCATCTTTTTTCCCGGTAGAACAGGAAGCGCTTCTTCTTCTACGCAAGCAACCGCCAAGGAAAGCACCCGCCCCCATAGAACAGGAAGCGCTTCTTCTTCTACCCGCCCCCGGAAGAAGAAGAAAAAACGCGCGGATATCACCGTACGTTTCATTTCCTGTTTACATCTGTAAAGACCACAAAATGGCTCCTACTAAGCGATCCGGTTCATAAAAAGACGCAATCTCTCCATCCGCACACGGATTACTACCGTATTTCACAGCAACTGATATTCCTGTGAACCGCACTGTGGAACGGGAGCACGTACGGTGAATATTCGCACCACAGGGAATGAGAAGTCATCCTTCACTGTGGTTCTAGCTTGCCATGCTAACTTCCACCCATGGTGATATTCAAAAGGAAGACCTTGCCAAAAGAGACCTTTCCAGCCGGCGTCATCATAAAAGCTAACTCGAAGGGATGGATGGATGAAGAAAAGATGAGCGAGTGGTTAAGGGAAGTTTACGCGAAGAGGCCGGGTGGCTTTTTTCACACAGCTCCGAAGGCGAACACACCTTCACTAAGACGGGCAGACAGCGCCGGACGACATACGCCAACATCTGCCAGTGGATCGTAAATGCCTGGGCAGATATTTCGGTCACAACTGTGGTCCGAGCTTTCCGGAAGGCAGGATTCACAGAACAACAGCGACACTGACTCCCGATGACTTCGACGAGACGGAACCGGCCATTTTGGATACCACGCTTGCGCAACTTTTCAATTCGGACACCGAAGACGAAGAATTCGAAGGATTTACGAATGAAGAATAACTTCAGAAGGTGAGCGCTATGTTTATTTTGTGTGTTGTGACATTAACGTTCGAGCAACATTATGTTACTATTGCTCTACACCATTTTGAATTTTACTATGTTTGTGATTGCACATTTGCGTACATTTTGGGACAGAGTTGTTAGAACGCTGGTTTTCAATATATTATTAAAGTTTGACTGAACTATCTGACTGTTTTTTTGACATTCACTTTAGCGCAGCGTTTTTTTGACATTCACTTTAGCGCAGCGTAGGCGCGGCTTATAGTCCGGGGCGGCTTATTGGTGGACAAAATTATGAAATATGTAATTCATAGAAGGTGCGGCTAATAATCCGGTGCGCCTTATAGTGCGGAAAATACGGTAGCGCTTTTCTATACACTACAAACTCTAAGCACTCGTAGAGAAGTGAGAACTCATCATTCATTCACTCCATAGTCACACTTTGGTGGTGGTAAGCTACTTTGTAGACCAAGCTGCCCTGGGGTAGACTAGAACTTGTTTTTTAGTATTTATGATCTGCGTAAGTTGCGAAATTTTGAAATTTCAAACCATGGTGGCATGGCGGTGATATTTATAACACAATCTTGACTTCCTTCATACTTCATTTGCCCCAATTGTGATGTTTTTCCCAAGTGTGATGTCAGCGAATATTTTCATATATGATAGAGATTTACATGAAGAGCTTTGCCACATTCCGCCATTGTAGTCATTTAGTTAGCACATAAATAAGACCGCCCACAAAACGGCGCATCCTGAAGAGACGATCTGTAAAATATAATCTACCGGTATGCAACATTTTGACCAAAGAGCCATTATTACATGATGCAGACCACAAATAAGTGTTTTAGGTAGAAAAAAATCCTAACAAGAACCCCTTAAAAGCTCAATCATCGGGAAAGTATACATCATTTATATCCTATATTGTTTATATCGCGCAACCCTATAGTAGGTAGTCGTTTTTGCTTGTGTTTAGTTCTTGTGTACTATTTAATTTGTTTTGCTGAAACATTAATCCATCCATCAATTTTCTATTGCTTGTCCTTTACGGTGTCGCGGGGGCTGCTGGAGCCTATCCCAGCTTCACATGGACGGAAGGCGGGATACACCCTGGACAAGTCGCCACCTCATCGAAGGGCCAACACAGATAGACAACATTCACACTCACATTCACACACTAGTGCCAATGTAGTGTTGCCAATCAGCCTGAGCTATCCCCAGGTGCATGTTTTTGGAGGTGGGAGGAAGCCGGAGTACCCAGAGGGAACCCACGCAGTCACGAGGAGATCATGCAAACTCCACACAGAAAGATCCGGAGCCCAGGACCTTCGTATTGTGAGGCACACGTACCAACCCCTGTTGCACCGTGCTGCCCTTTGCTCAAACAATTGTATCTGAACAAGTAAAAAAGAATAAGGAACATTTTTAAATATTGTGTTAATATTATTACACTATCAATAGCACTCACTATAAATAGATTCAAAACATTTAGAGTTAATACATGTGATCTGTATCAGAATTGGAATCGGCCTATCTCACTTATGGATGATCTCTATCAGAATCGGCAGCATAAGACCCTGATCAGAACCATCAGAGGCATACCCTTCTTCTTGTGTACTTACTTGTCTGAATGTATGATGCCGTACATATTCCCTGTTGGCGTTAACGCACTTTTTGTGTCTTTTTACGCAATGAAATCAGAAAAGACGCGCATTTTCAAAAGTCCGCTCTTCCACGGGACGCGGATTTTGTTTTTTTATTTTTTACCGACCTTGCCTTCTCCGTGTTTTTATTGGTCGTCAGGCTCTGCCTTTTATCGATACACCTATCAGATTAAATTTTTTATTATCTTTAGCAGGGGTGTCAAAAGTGTGGCCTGCAGGCCATTTGCGGCCCGCAGCTAATATTTTAAAGGCCCACGGCACATTCTAAAAATACTATTAAAATAAACAAAAACATAACAAAAGTGGAATAAAAAAGCTTACAGGTGAAATGAAATTTAGAAAAAGTTGCAATGATGACTAATACAACAAAGCTGTTTTTTTTCCTTTAAAACTGTCATTGCTAACATAATATTTAATCAAAATCAATGTTTTTATGAATTATTGACCTATCCAAGGCTTCGATTACTTCACATCAAATATTCCACCTTGAAAAATATTTTTTGCGGAACATTTTGCATATTTTGGGTGTTTGCCATAAAAAAAAACTTAAGTTTTCTTTGACAAAAAGGGCATAAAACAAACAAACAAAAATACAACATAAAAAAAACAAAAACATAGAATTGACAGATAGATCTGAAGTAGATGCAGACTCTAGAGATTTAAGTGTTAAATAAACAATACATGTATGCCCTGGCACACCATTATCATCATTTCATTACCGAAGCAAAAAACGTTTTACACTTTTATACTGAAATAAATACACCTACAACTTATTGAATACAAATATAGAAAAAACTACCGGCAGCGGTAAGGTTTAGATCCATGAAGGAAATAAGAAAGTGAATGAATGTTTACTACTGAATACATTTACGTATGCATAAACATTTGTTTTCTTTTGTATTATTTTTTTTTTATGAATTAAGTAACGTTTATGACAACCTTTTTCCAATATACACAATATAGAATGTGAGATATAACAGGATAATGCATACATTGTTTTCAAAACGGTTACAAAAAAGTGGGACCCCAAAAATGTACTATTTACATTTACATTTGTATGACTTGATGGGGTCCCTGGGTAACCCGACTCTCGCCAGATCCTTGCAGTTCGCTGAGCTCCACACAAGGATGTGGGGCTTCTCAATAGGAGATGTATTTCAGAAGGCGGGCCCTTGTAAAAAAAAAAATCGTTGCATGTGATTGGATAAACCTGCGATGAGATGGCGACTTGTCCAGGGTGTACCCCGCCTTCCGCCCGATTGTAGCTGAGATAGGCTCCAGCGCCCCCCGCGACCCCGAAGGGAATAAGCGGTAGAAAATGGATGGATGGGTGATTGGATAAACCACTTGTCCGTTATCCTGAATGACGTGCTACTTCAACCTCTCACATCGAAATCAACCCGTGAGGCTGATGTGAGCGACGCTGGGAACTCCAAAACAGAACAGCCGACATATTGGATAACGACAGAGCGAAAAGTTCGAGAACTTTTACTGAAACAACGCAGCAATGTCAGTAGACGATCTATGTCGTTTGTGCAAGGAAAATATGTCCGCACACGACTCCTCGCTGCGTGCCGCCATTGTTGTTTGAATTAAACAGTCGCTTCGGCACTACGTCACATCTATGAAATCCCGCCCGGCGATCCTGATTGGTTCATTATATTTTGCTATCTTGAAGGAGTTTGCATTGCCTTCCTTGTGTGGAGCTCAGCAAACTACAAGGATCTGGCGAGAGTCAGGTTAAAAGTTTAGATCCATGAAGGAAAGCAGAAAGTGAATGAATGTTTATAACTGAATACACTTACGTATGCATAAAAATGTGTTTTCTTTTGTAATATGTTTTGAATATGACTGCGTGGGTTCCCTCCGGGTACTCCGGCTTCCTCCCACCTCCAAAGACATGCACCTGGGGATAGGTTGATTGGCAACACTAAATTGGTCCTAGTATGTGAATGTGAGTGTGAATGTTGTCTGTCTATCTGTGTTGGCCCTGCGATGAGGTGGCGACTTGTCCAGGGTGTACCCCGCCTTCCGCCCGATTGTAGCTGAGATAGGCTCCAGCGCCCCCCGCGACCCCGAAGGGAATAAGCGGTAGAAAATAGATGGATGGATGGATGAATTAAGTAACATTTATGACAACCTTTTTCCAAAAACACAATATAGAATGTGATATATAACAGGATAATGCATACATTTATCATTTGTTTTCAAAACGGTTACAAAAAAGTGGGACCCCAAAAATGTACTGATATGTCCATCCATCCATCCATCTTCTTCCGCTTATCCGAGGTCGGGTCGCGGGGGCAGCAGCCTAAGCAGGGAAGCCCAGACTTTCCTCTCCCCAGCCACTTCGTCCAGCTCTTCCCGGGGGATCCCGAGGCGTTCCCAGGACAGCCGGGAGACATAGACTTCCCAACATGTCCTGGGTCTTCCCCGTGGCCTCCTACCGGTTGGACGTGCCTGAAACACCTCCCTACGGAGGCATTTTGTGGCATCCTAACCAGATGCCCGAACCACCTCATCTGGCTCCTCTCGATGTGGAGGAGCAGCGGCTTTACTTTGAGCTCCCCCCGGATGGCAGAGCTTCTCACCCTATCTGTAAGGGAGAGCCCCGCCACCCAGCGGAGGAAACTCATTTCGGCCGCTTGTACCTGTGATCTTGTCCTTTCGGTCATAACCCAAAGCTCATGACCATAGGTGAGGATGGGAACGTAGATCGACCAGTAAATTGAGAGCTTTGCCTTCCGGTACTGATATGTCATGTATAGAATATATAATAAATATCAGTGTTGGCGCTAAGAATAAAAAAAAACGGGGTCCCCATCAAGTCATACAAATGGGGTCTCTGAGACCCCGTTTTGAAAATTCCTAGCGCCAACACTGATATTTATTATATATTCTATACATGACACATCAGCATGATAGTTTCAGGAGTAGATGACTGACCAACGTAAATGTAGGTCCATTTAGCAGCAGGATGTCTGTATAGTAGTGACAATCCGCATCCATGCTCTCCATCTCTTCCAAGACACAATAATAGTCTATACTGTACTGTACTGTATTGTACTGGATGTTCACCCGACAGGCCTTGAAGCTGGAGGCCACTTTATCACATCAAATCCCCAGGAAAAATAAAAGCGTGTCACATGTCTGTTTGGTACAAGCTATGCACTAAACATGCCAGCTCCCGTACACATGCATGCGTCACTCGCCCTCATACATGCTAAGGTTTGGTGTCCACTAACTACACTGAACGCGTACAAGCCAGTTGGGAATCTTTAGGGACAACATTACCTGGAATGAACCCGGGGGAAAGATTGAGACAGCGAGATAAACAGGTAAGCAACAATTTAGCGAGCTTCTACTACTTCCAAATGCGGCTTGGAATGTGGGCGCCGGGGGGAGAAGCCAGGCTTGGCTAAACGTATGATAGATAGTGTTGATAATACTTACACATCAGACGGGGAGAAGACAATAACTTGGACAGAAAGACCGTTGACAATTGTCTGAAGTGTACTTGAGAGGTTGAGCGGCTAATGTTTCCTCGCGTCTACATTGAGTCGTTCCCTGAACAGCGGCGACACTTCCATTAATACATCCCATGCATAAATGGCGTTCATTTCTCACATGTTACGTTTCGCTGCCGTTTCTCACTAGCTGGATCCCTTTATCAGCGCCTCCTCGTGCATCCTGCCCGCTCCTCACGCGCACGACACAATAACAATAGAGGGGGGGGACGTCGTGCGCGTCCGTGTCGCGACACTCGTCGGCCAATGGCTGGGCGCGTTTCACAGGCACGGTCGCGCTCCGCCAATGGGGGAGCGTCTCTCAGAGGGACGCCGCCAGCCAGGGTCTGTCTGGTTCGTGGAGATTGACAGGCCCGCGAGACTGTTTTCTTTAAGGTGGCGCCGCTGAGATTAGCGCTAACCCCCCCCTCAACGTACATCTATATGGGCGCCGAGTGCGGACTGTACATGGGGCAAGAAACACACATTGAACATGCTAGCCTCTCTTAATTTGCCTCGATTACGGTTAAAGTCATTCTCACCTAACGGACAATAAATATAAATATTATCGGTGCGCATATTGCTCACCAATTACATACAAACTGGAACCTACACAGGTTCACTCATTAAATCCCTACGTGACATATAGGAACAGGGTTGCCAGGTAGGAAATGACAATTATCATACTCAAACTTAAAAATATCGTATTTTGATGACCCTCATCCAATTAGACGTTGCTCAGTACCATCAGCCACGGTAAAACTTCACACACACAAGTCCGTGAAAAATATGTTATAATGCAGTTTTTCCTTTAAATAAACTATTGCTGAATAAAGCTACCACAGCGCCCCCAAGAGGCGCGTGAGAGAACGCACTACATCAGTCGCAGGCAGGATGTATCCTGCATCCTAATAAAAGGGCTCCAATTATCTTACGTTGTGAGATTTGGGGGCAGCACAGTGGAAGAGGGGTTAGTGCATCTGCCTCACAATACAAAGGTCCTGAGTAGTCTTGGGTTCAATCCCGGGCTCGGGATCTTTCTGTGTGGAGTTTGCATGTCCTCCGGCTTCCTCCCACTTCCAAAGACATGCACCTGGAGATAAATTGATTGGCAACACTAAATTGGCCCTAGTGTGTGAATGTTGTCTGTCTATCTGTGTTGGCCCTGCGATGAAGTGGCGACTTGTCCAGGGTGTACCCCACCTTCCGCCCGATTGTAGCTGAGATAGGCTCCTGCGATCCCAAAGGGAACAAGCGGTAGAAAATGGATGGATGGGATGGATGTGAGATTTGGGGAATTATTGATCGTACATAGCAGGTGGCATTATTGGACAAATGCGATGATTAAGGTACATCTGGCAACGTTTTATAGGAAACATTTTTGAGAGTTTGGAGCCTATGTCAGGCTACAACTTATTTCCGAAAGCTTATTTTTTTCTTCAAAAGCCATATTTTGACCAATTTAAATGCTTTAACAGGCCGTCAAATATTACAACTCAACTAAAAGCGCAGCTAATAAGTCATTAATATACTCAATAAATGTCATTCTCCAGCTTTTTAATTATTTGCTTTAATTAAAAAATGGACAATTGTGCTATATGTGTGCCAAGTTGAGTTCTGTTCGAATAGGCAATACATTTGAGCAATGTAACATCACGTTGACAAGAATTAGTATTTTCCACACAAAAAAAATCACAAATGCGCCTTACTTGTTCCACTTAGTTTGTCATATCCTCCATCATTTGACTTTAAGCAAATAAACTTGATTGAAGTCTTAATGTAACTGAATCAATCACATACATAATTAGGTACACATACAAAACAATTGAAAACAGTCCACTTGAACAGTTTATATACAGACGGCAAAATTATTAAAACATGATATACATTCATAAATAACTAGAATAGCACTAAAGGGGAAGGGTGTTGCATAATTAAGATAGTTTTCAGTAGCCTCCTTTAAAGTTCTTATTCATAAAAGTAGTATATGTCAAAAGATTCTATAAACGTGCTGAAGAGCGTTGAAAAATGCCTTCATCATGAGACAAAACAACCACTTGTGTGTTATTTAGAATACGGTAAAGCAGAGTGTATTTGCATTACGACATCAGATGACGCAATGCAAGACATCAACATGTCGTGTGTTCCCTAAACTTTCTGGTTAATTCAGTGTTTGCTGGGCAGAAGACGCGGATGCTCAGGGTTTACTGGGGGAGCGCGTGTTAAACACTCCTGAGGCCTCCAGCATCGTCTTCCTTCTCGCAGTCTCTTTGGCTACATTATGGTTTAGTCTTCTTAGACGTTCCTGCAGGACAGAATATAACAAGTTATTTGAATAATTTGTGTTTTAAAAACAAAAGGTTCATTACAGACCTGAGCGTTCTGTAAAATGTTGTTTACGAGCACGACTCTTCGTCTTGCATTGAGAAGCTTCTTTACATATGGGTCCAGGTCTAGAGCCACTTTTTGATGTTCATTTATCCGGCATAATTCTTGAAATAAAATCAAAACACACATGACCATAAAAAAAAAAATACAGGCTCATCCATTTCAAAAGGTCAGACAAATACCGAATTATACAACATTTTACCCCTAAGAGGCAATGCAAATCTAATGAATACATTCCAAATATATGAACACAAGCCCATTTTATTAAAAATAAAGTTTTACAGGCAGAAAAAAATGTGAAATACCATATTCTCCAGACTATAAGCCGCTACTTATTCCACAACGCTTTGAACCCTGCAGCATATAAAATGGTAGCCTGCAGCTAATGTATTGATTTTTCTTCGCTAATGGCCATGTTTTGAATTAAATTTCAACAAATAGTTTTCACAATACACTGACGAAGACATTAAAAAGGTGTGTAATTGTTTGTGTTATTGCGCCATCTTTTGGACAAGCTCACTCACTGCAGTTGCTGCGGGTTGAAAATGTACTTCCTGTTTTGTGCCTTGAACCGGAAGTATAACCGTCCATAGCATTTCTGCTCGAAAGGATTTTCATTCATCACTTCAAGTCACAGTAGTAAGTTATATAATATAACTAAACGTTTCATACCTACTAAACCGTCCCATGTGTGACGACAGTAGGAGTGTTTCCATGCGCATTTGTCCGTGCTATCGTAATTTATTGTGTCTGTAGGAGGGTTTTCATGCATATTTGTACATGCTATCGTAATTTAATCAAGCTAGCGTTGTTAGCATTGGCGAATATGCCAACATGTTTACAACTGTCTGTATTAGTATTAATAATTTCCAATGGCATTCTTTTTGTTTCAGATTCCCTAAAACGTCACTGTGGAGTTATTGAGTCTGTTTAGCTAATTGGTGAACTAGCTTCTGCAGCTATGGGTCCATGACCATGACTTCGGTTTTGTTTGATCAACCATTTTACTGCCGCGTTACTGGCATCGTTAGTTAATGTATGTAAATAAACATTTACAAATATCATTCGTACCGGTATATATTTGCGGCTTGCATTCCGGCGTGACTAGCATATGAAAAATATTTTTTACCTCTGAAATTTGGTGGGTGCGGCTTAAATACCAGTACACTATCTATAGCCCAAAAATACGGTACAAATCAGATAACTGACTAATTAAATCAAAATAAACAGACTAATTTGTTAGGTCGCACAATAACCAAGACAGTATACAGGGGAAAACTTTCAGCAAAAAACAAATTAAATAAAAAGTGGGACTTACCAAGCACTAAGTACCACAGTAGTCAGTTCATGACATTCTTGGAAATTATGGTCATTGAAATATTTGATGTGCGAGAATCATACATGTCAAGTCAAGATATTTGAAGCTAATTACCTGACGCAAGATTGTCAATGTGTTCTCTCAGTTCCACTTGGCTTTCTCTGTGGATAAAAACACAAATAAAGCACAATCCATTGATGAGCATTATTACAGTCACCAGCAGGACTCTGTAAAATTCCAAGTTGAATCGAGAATGTTGCAAAAAGGAAGAAGAATTTGAAATATTGGAATTAGTATTTGAATTGAAGGAAGTAGAAATTAAATTCCATTGATTTCCAATCGGTAATTGTGCTGAATCCTGTTTTTTTCTATACATAACTGTTATACATTATTACATATAAATACTAAATAAATAGCAAATGTTTTCTATTGACATCTAAGAAAAAATCCCTATTATATTAAACAAATATTTTACATTTAATATATTATAACTTCCAATATATAATGGTGGCAAAATACTTTGTTTCCCAGAATGATTTACTTTATTCAAGTACTGCTGGTTTAAAACCTCATGACCTAAAGGAACTTCACAGTTTTCACAAAAATTTTCATTTATCAGTATTAGAAGTATGGCAATTCAAAGTGCTTTACAGAAAATTACAAGGAGAAATAATTAAAATTAAAGTCAGAAAATACAATCACCATAATAATAAAAAAAAATTAAAATCAATGAAATACTGTAGATAAAACACTTTCTGTTGTCATATCCACAATTAAAAGTGTTTTCAGGCTAAACTTGTTCATTGCCAACGTTGAGGCCCGTCTCACATCTTCAGGAAGACTATTCCAGATTTTAGGAGCATAAAACTTGAAATGCAGTTTGACCATATTTGGTACTGATTCTGGGCACCAGCAGGAGACCACTACCTGGGTTCTCTGAGCTCGAGATGGTTCATATGGCTCAAACATGTCGGAGATGTACTTTGGTACAAGACAATCAAAACACTTGTACACAAGGAGAGTTGTTCTAAAGTCTATTCTCTGCACAAGAAGAAGCCAGTGCAGTGACCAAAGCACTGGACTTATATGGTCGTATTTCCTAGTTCTAGTCAGGACACAAGAAGCAGCGTTTTGGATGTACTGCACCTGCTTTACAACTCCTTTAGATAGCGCAGTGAGAAGGCTATTACAGTAGTCTAACCTGCTGGAGACAAAGACAAAGATTAGTCTTTCTAAGTCTGATTGAGACATTATTCCTCTGGTTTTGACAATGCTTTTCAGGTGGTAAAAAGCTGCTGATGTTATTGACTTAATGTTGCTTTTAAAGTTCAAGTCTAAGTCCATTATTATCCATAGATTTGTAACCTGATTATTAGGTTTCAGTGAGAGGGTCTCAAGGTGACTAATAATAGTTTCTCTATGCCTCTGTGGGTCAAATACAGGGATTTCAGTTGTGTCTGTTTAGCTAAAGAAAATTGTTTTGCATCCACACACTGATCTGTTCGATGCAGCGTGAAGTAAATCAACAGGCCGACGTTCACCTGCCGTCAGTGACACGTAGATCAGAGTGTCATCTGTATAGTTGTGATAGGACACATTGAAGCTGCGTAATAGCTGACCTAGTAGTAGCGCGCACAAGTTGAACAATAGGGGTCCCAAAATCAAGCTCTGAGAAACCCCACATATCACAGCCAATTGGTCAGAGACCTTTACCAATTCCAACAAAGTATGCCCTGTGATCGAGATATGACTTGAACCAGTTAAGAACAGAACCAGATATTCCCACCAGGTATTCTAACCTCTGTATTAAGATAGTATGGCCAACTGTGTCAAAGGCAGCGCTCAGGTCCAGTAGAACCAAGACTGAGACTTTTCCTGCGTCCGTGTTCAGGCGGATATCATTTGTCACCTTGATCAGTGCTGTGGTGGAATCTAAAGTCTGATAGGAAGGTATCAAACACAATGTTAAACAGAAGAACGTCACTAAGCTTTTGGTAAACAACTTTTTCTAAGGACTTTGCCTAAAAATGGCAGGTTTGATATGGGCCGATAGTTCTTCATTACTGTGGCATCAGGACTACTCTTTTTTTTTTTTTTTTTAAGAGGGGCTTAATGCCAGCCGTTTTAAGGCTTTTGGAAATGTTTTAGTCCTAAGTAAAGGGGAAATGCATTTTTTTAACTTTGCCTATCATTTACAATCATTATGAGAGACAGGAAGACAAAGGTGGCTTTTTTTCGCTTTCTAACATAAAAAAACGACTCGGTCTAGGCGGCTAACAAGGCAGCTACAAGAGCAATCAAGTCACTTTAAACATGCATTCAAAAACTGTTAACAATACTTAATTTGCGTTCTGTAACGCGTATAATAACCAAGCTGTAGTGACATTGTTATTGTAAGAGCGAACACTGAGAAACTCTTTCTAGCGTAGTAACACATCGCCGTGCTACAGTATTAGCCATAAAAGCTAGCTACGGCAAAAGATAAACGAGCTTTCTTAATTTCCCCTCTGGGATTAGAAAAGTACTTCTGATTCTGAGCTTCTACGTCAACACGAAACGCGTTTTGAGTTTGTAATGCACAACACTGCGATACAACAACAACTTGTACTGATTGAAAAACATGAACAATGATTGAAAAACAACAACAATCATATTACAGTATATGTAAAATATTAGCCCACATTTCATGTTTTCTTTGTACATAGCTGGCTAGACAGTGTATGTACTGTAGTTGTACTAACACTAATAACTCAAGTTTTTACAGCTTCTCACAGACTGGTTTTTAGACCACCAGTCCTGCTCACATTAACAATACCAGGCAGGTAATTGACCATCAGATGATACCCTAGAGCAGTGATCCTCAACAGGCGGACCGCGGTCCATGTCCGGACCCAGCGACGTGTCCGTCCGGACCCAGCACGAATTATAGTAAAAAATAAAAAAATAAAAAAGTTTTTTTTATTATTATGATTATAATTATTATAAAAAAATATAATAATTGTATTTATCTGTGAGTTATCGCTAGCGCAAGTCAACGTTCTTTGTTGTTTTTAGTCAAATATCTCCATGTTTCGTTTACACTTCTCGTGTCTCACTCACTCCGTCTCTCTCTCTCTCTCAGAGAGAGAAAGAGAGAGAGACAGAGTGAGAGCGAGAGAACGCCACTCTGATTGGCTAATTCCGGGGTATGGGTTGTCATCTCTTTCACAACGACGCGCTGATAGGCTGTTACCACCTGGGTCATGTGCACAGTGCATGGAACCTTTCGCTGCAGGCACACAGTTGTCTCGTATCGCTACTTCGCTAACTGTTCACTTGTCAGTCACTGAATGTGAATCAAATCACAATGGCATGCTCCAAGTTGGCTCAGGCTGGTAAAAGAAAGGTGGACAGGGAAAACCGACGTTTCAAGGAAGAATGGACAGAGCAATATGTTTTCATCCTACCTACTGCAAGTACCAGACCAATGTGTCTACTATGCAACACTACTGTTGCTCTGGTGAAAAGTGAAAATCTGAAACGTCACTATCTGAAAGAGCACCGCGAATTTGAAGAGACATTTCCTCATGATTCAGAGCTAAGAAAAAAAGAAATCACGAGGCTGAAAAAGCCATATGGAAACATCAAGCAAGATTTTTGTTAAATCTATGACACAACAACAAATAGCAACAGAGCAGTAACGTGCGGTGAGGTTGATGGCTGGTGAGGCACTGACTTCAACACAGTCAGATTTACAAACATATGAACCCTAAAGAGTATCTTATTCACCATTTGATTGGCAGCAGTTAACGGGTTATGTTTAAAAGCTCATACCAGCATTCTTCCCTGCTTGGCACTCAGCATCAAGGGTTGGAATTGGGGGTTGAATCACCAAAAATGATTCCCGGGCGCAGCGCCGCTGCTGCCCACTGCTCCCCTCACCTCCCAGGGGGTGATCAAGGGATGGGTCAAATGCAGAGGACAAATTTTTTCAAAGTTCTTATTTATTTTTGTTTCAAAGAAAATATTTCATGTATTTTATTGGATATTTATTTTAATTTTAAGAAAATGTTAAACTACCTACCTCCTGCAATTATATAAGCTTGACCGATAATAAACGGACCCAGCCTGTTTCAAAAAAACATTTGTGGACCTTCAAGATTTGTACTTGAGGACCCCTGCCCTAGAGGGAGCAGTCTGATGGCCATTAGGGCACCAGTCTAATCTTGTAACATCGCAATCTTGTTTACGTATGCAGTACCAATGGTGTATATGGCTATTGAATGACACCCTTATGGGTACCATCTGATGGCTACTGCACTGTATGCTGTGTTATGTGGACTTTGATAAAAACTGCTGCCCTTTATATACTTCTGCACTTTAAATGAAACTGCTAAAATACTGTAACTTGACCGCCCACTGATTTGTAACTCACATGCCCTCTATGTATTGTACTTGTATTTTAAATTGCTTATCATTATGTAATTTTAATATTGTTGTGTATTTTCAATCCTGTGTAATTTTAATTGTGGATGCTAAATGCGCCATAAAAAGAACCACAGATGGAAATTAGCATGGTGCTAAATCTGGTGCAGCCATCTTCTTAATGTAACAGCACATTGTCCTTCAAATAAACAAATACAAACAAACACGCATGGCGTGCTGCGTGTATCATGATTGATATCAACGTGACTCACTCGATGGGACAGTTGTTCGTCTGGTCCAGCCGGTGACGTTTCCTGTTGATTTTGGGTAAGTAATTCATTTATGGCGAAATAGCTTGGCTCCAACTTCCATATTTATAGCGTCAAAATGGCTTTCACCTCACTCTCCCGATTTCTGTCTGCTCCAACGTCTCACTCTTCCTTCGTGCTGGCTCCTATAAGCAGCAGTATGTTTGTTTAGCATCAAAAGTATATGGTTGTGAATCCTCATTTGTCAAAAAATAGTTGTCTTTGTCTGTTAGGAAGTCTGCCATGATTAGAAAACACACTCGTGTTTGATTCCGGAAGTAGAAACACACTTTGGCTGCCAGAAGTCAAACGTCCGCTGCTACGGAAATGATTACAATTATCAAAATACGGTAAATATTAAACATATTACATATTGTTATCAACGTGTCTGTTTCTACATTATATATAGACTTGCAGTGTGTATATAAAACTTTGCTGGAGGGTTTTGAAGTTGTTTTAGAGGGCTTTGAAGGCTACAACGGTGACTCCCAATAGCCAAATTTTCAATCGTTTTTATCATCTTTAAAATCATTAAAAAAAATGTTTAAAGATGTGTGTTCTTGTCTCTCATAATGATTGTCAACGATAGGCAAAAAAAAAAAAAAAAGTGCAGTTCCCCTATAACTAGATGAGCAACTTGTGGTAACAAACTGCTCAGCACACTCTTTAGACATCTCGTGGGTAACTAACTAATCACGGCAGCATGTTGATGGAGCTAGCACAAATAGTAGAATTAGAGGCAAATATACAAGACAGATATCATCCAAAAAATAGCATAATGTGATGGAGTGGATCAATAAACTCTTAAGAAAAAATTCTGGAGATTACAGTACAGCCATCCATTTTCTACCGCTGTTGTGGGGGGTGATGGAGCCAATCCCAGCTCCACTCGGGCGGAAGGCGGGGTAAACCCTAGACAAATCGCCACCTCATTGCAGGGCCAACACAGATAGACAGACAACATTCCCACAAAACATGGTATTAAGTCATGAAAGACAATGTTGGAATGATTTGAAACTTTAATAACTTTTTGCAAAGTCCCTATTTGAACGATTTCCACAGACGGGAGAAGCGCATGTATACGCCATTTTTACGACATTTTTACGCCGTTATCACTTCACTTGCTGTTTTGATCCGAGTTGTTCAATGTCAGTTGTTTTTTTTTGCATTGAAAGTGCCTTTTTGTTGTTGTTTAACTGTTCATTTAAAAACAAAACGCTTGTTTGCCCCACATGTGCTTGAGTAACCGGATACAAGTCATGTGATGCCACGTGCAACCCAGTAATCTGTACCTGCAACCAACACTGAAACCTGAATGACACCACTCTGGTATAATTTAGAGCACAAATTAGACAGTTTTGGTTGAAACTGAAAATTCCTGATGGTTGGTGAGGAGACTTACGGGAAAGTTAATATAGCAGCACATTTGATCATTTTAACCGCACAAACTAGCAAAAACATACACAAATGAGACTATTTTGTTATTGATTGGAACACAAACTACACAGTTTTAGTCGAAAACTAAGAATTCCTGTTGGCTTCTGATGTCACTTCCGTAAACATTAATCCTTAATTACTCTAAAAGTATAGCAGAACAATTTTAACTGCACAAACTACCACAAACACAGCACAAACAAATAGGACCATTTTATCAAAAGTTTTGGAAGGCGGCCAACTTTACGATGACGTAACTTCCGGAAATTTGAAACATTAATATCATGACAACAAAAGCCTCCCAACTTTTACAGCAGCAATCAACACAAACGAATGATGATAGGGACGGCGTGGCGCCGTGGAAGAATGGCCGTGCGCGACCCGAGGGTCCCTGGTTCAATCCCCACCTAGTACCAACCTCGTCATGTCCGTTGTGTCTTGAGCAAGACACTTCACCCTTGCTCCTGATGGGTGCTGGTTAGCGCCTTGCATGGCAGCTCCCTCCATCAGTGTGTGAATGTGTGTGTGAATGGGTAAATGTGGAAGTAGTGTCAAAGCGCTTTGAGTACCTTGAAGGTAGAAAAGCGCTATACAAGTACAACCCATTTATCATTATTTTATTTATGATATTTTGGCTTAATTTAGAGAAAATGGGAATCCCTTGATTTACCTCTCACAAAGCGCATTTGCAGAACCTCACGATTCACTCATCAAAGAACACGTGCAGAGCCTCCTCAAGATTCACTTGTGTAGAACCTTACAAATCACTTTATTCACTAATCGCAGAGCGCATGTGTAGCACATGATTAGTGACTGCACAAGTCTCGCCGTCATCTGTCAACCGTATAAGGCGCATGCATAGAGACTCGCAAATACTACGGTAACAAGTAATGCCATTTAATAACAGTCGCCAAAGTTAATGCTGCACAACTTTAGAGGTAACAGTATTAATTCGACAATTGTAAACAATTAAAGATAAGTTCACTTTGTCTTGGGAAACTACAGCCTTTATTCACACTTAATTACAAACCCCGTTTCTATGAGTTGGGAAATTGTGTTGGATGTAAATATAAACAGAATACAATGATTTGCAAATCCTTTTCAACCCATATTCAATTGAATGCACTACAAAGACAAGATATTTGAAACTCAAACTTTATTTTTTTTTTTGCAAATAATAATTAACTTAAAATTTCATGGCTGCAACGCGTGCCAAAGTAGTTGGGAAAGGGCATGTTCACCACTGTGTTACATCACCTTTTCTTTTAACAACACTCAAACGATTGGGAACTGAGGAAACTAATTGTTGAAGCATTGAAAGTGGAATTCTTTCCCATTCTTTTTTTATGTAGAGCTTCAGTCGTTCGACCGTCCGGGGTCTCCGATGTCGTATTTTACGCTTCATATGCGCCACACATTTTCGATGGGAGACAGGTCTGGACTGCAGGCGGGCAGGAAAGTACCCGCACTCTTTTTTTTACAAAGCCACGCTGTTGTAACACGTGCTGAATGTGGCTTGGCATTGTCTTGCTGAAATAAGCAGGGGCGTCCATGAAAAAGATGGCGCTTAGATGGCAGCATATGTTGTTCCAAAACCTGTATGTACCTTTCAGCATTAATGGTGCCTTCACAGATGTGTAAGTTACCCATGCCTTGGGCACTAATGCACCCCCATACCATCACACATGCTGGCTTTTGAACTTTGCGTCGATAAAAGTCTGGATGGTTCGCTTCCCCTTTGGTCCGGATGACACGGTGTCGAATATTTCCAAAAACAATTTGAAATGTGGACTCGTCAGACCACAGAACACTTTTCCACTTTGCATGAGTCCATCTTAGATAATCTCGGGCCCAGAGAAGCCGGTGGCGTTTCTGGATGTTGTTGATAAATGGCTTTCGCTTTGCATAGTAGAGCTTTAACTTGCACTTACAGATGTAGCTACCAACTGTATTTAGTGACTGTGGTTTTCTGAAGTGTTCCTGAGCCCATGTGGTGATATCCTTTAGAGATTGATGTCGGTTTTTGATACAGTGTCGTCTGAGGGATCAAAGGTCACGGTCATTCAATGTTGGTTTCCAGCCATGCCGCTTACGTGGAGTGATTTCTCCAGATTCTCTGAACCTTTTGATGATATTATGGACCTTAGATGTTAAAATCCCTAAATTTCTTGCAATTGCACTTTGAGAAACGTTGTTCTTAAACTGTTTGACTATTTGCTCACGCAGTTGTGGACAAAGGAGTGTACCTCGCCCCATCCTTTCTTGTGAAAGACTGAGCATTTTTTGGGAAGCTATTTTTATACCCAATCATGGCACCCACCTGTTCCCAGTTAGCCTGCACACCTGTGGGATGTTCCAAATAAGTGTTTGATGAGCATTCCTCAACTTTATCAGTATTTATTGCCACCTTTCCCAACTTCTTTGTCACGTGTTGCTGGCATCAAATTCTAAAGATAATGATTATTTGAAAAAAAAAAAAAAAAAAAGGTTTATCAGGTTGAACATCAACTATGTTGTCTTTGTAGCATATTCAACTGAATATGGTTTGAAAAAGATTTGCAAATCATTGTATTCCATTTATATTTACATCTAACACAATTTCCCAACTCATATGGAAACGGGGTTTGCATAATCAAAGTCTCAATAGTTAACAGCGTTGTAGTTTTTGCCTATCACTCCTCATGTCTCTCTCTCTAACTGTGAGCTCCCTATAATAATATTAATGCAATTTTAATGAGATTGTTATATCGCCATTGTGAGATAATGAAAATGTATCTATAATACAGGGTATGTGAGGCAGAGGTGGTACAACAGCGCCTGTTGCTGGTTAAAAGTATAGTAGTATAGTATATACCGAAGGAAATGCTCACAACTGTTAAAGATTTTTGAGAGATAATCCTGTAACCAAAGTGAACTCGCCACCATTCAAAGTGTTACAGGATACTACAATAAAGACATCTATAATCCACCTGACTGTCAGTGGTGTGTTGATACATCATACACATACAGTTAACTGTATGTGTATGATGGACACACTTACTACATAAAATTGAATTCTCTGGACCAAATAATAACTACCGGTAAATGTAAAAAAACAACCTCGAACAATAGTGCAACATTGCAATAAGATTTTAACATTGCAATACCAAATAAAAAAACTAATTATAACAGAGGAAAGCTGGCTCACACAGACCTAAATTCGATCAGTTCACTTCCTGACTCGCAGACGTTGATGGCCTCGCTCCCAATGACCAGTGAGTGAGTGTCAATGAATCATTATCGATGGTTCAATAATGAAGAATTATTCAGTGGGACCCAGCGTTCACTTAGTAGTTTGTTCACCCAGTCTCTTTGATCCAGTGAGTCGACGTTTGGCATCCGTAGCAACAACCGACAAACTGACACAGCGAACTCAGCTCGGGCAAGAAGTGGAAAGGAGAGTTGATTTGAAGCAATAAACGTATTTGTTGCTCTTTCTATGGGACAAATACATTAATAAAAACACAGTTAGACTAACAGGAGTATAATTATTAACATATTACATGTTTTTTTTTCTTAATTTTGCTAGCATGGCAGGAGCGAGTAACTGGCCAAGTTAATGGCGACGTCAACTTGAGTGCTGATTCAGTAGGATTTAACGAATCGTTCACTAGAAAACAGCACAGTCAATCATTTAAACCAGGGTTCCCCAACCTTTTTTTCCACCAGGGACCGGTTTAATGTATGCATTATTTTCACGGACCGGCTTTCTACGTGTGGCAGATAAACACAGCAAAAAAATGAGCATGAAAAATTAGCCTTTGGCTACAGTCTGGCACATTAACGTTTTATATGTCCATTAATGTGCATTGTCCCATGTACTATTACAAAGGAGTCTATCCATCCGTCCATCCATTTTCTACCGCTTGTCCCTTTTGGGTTCACGGAGGGTGCTGAAGCCTATCTCAGCTGCAAATTGGGCGGTAGGCGGGGTACACCCTGGACAAGTCGCCACCTCATCGCAGGGCCAACACAGATAGACAGACAACATTCACACTGACATTCACACACGAGGGTCAATTAAGTGTTGCCAATCAACCTATCCCCAGGTGCAGGTCTTGATTAACAAGCTTATTGGTGTGTTTAGTGGGGCAGGCGAAAGTTAAGTCAGAGAAAATGCGGTAGTTTATAAATTTATGTTTCTGTGCGGCCCAGTAGCAAATGCATCACGGACCGGTACAGGTCCCCGGACCGGTGGTCGGGGACCACTGATTTAAACAGCAGAAACCAGCTAAAACGAATTACATTATTTTTGGTTTACTTTGGACACGGCAAGGCCTGGCTGACCTTTGAACTAGGGCTGGGCGATATATCGCGGGTTTGTCTCTGTGCGATATAGAAAATGACTATATCGTGATATTTGAGTATACGTTTCACGCAGTTGCTTTTAGCTGCTGGCATTACAAGACAGGCTCTTCCCACTCCTTCTTGTGTCTCCTTCTCACAGACAGCAAGCGCACCTTCTTAAATACGTCACATACTGTCACGTCATACGTCACATACGTAAACGCCCTCGCGCAGCAGAGAGGTAGCAGCATGGTTAAAGTTAGCTGTGATGCGAGTGGTAATACGAGAGAGAGAGAAGGTGCGAATCCGGTAACAAATGAAGGAAGAATTAATGCCCAAGAAAACCAACAGGGGGTCCATCATCTGGCGGTGGTTTGGCTTCAAGTGGGAATATGTCGAACAGACAACCGTAATTTGTCAAGTGTGGGGCGAAAGCGTTTCTACAAAAAGTAGCATTACTGCTAATATGTAGCATCATTTGAAAAGTCACCTGCTAGAGAATGAAGAGTGCTTACTCCGCATGTCAACATCACCATTCGGTGCCACACGCCCACACCATCAAAATGCCGAGGCAAACATTTCCAGATCAACACCGTATGAAAAAAAGAGTCGCCAGCAAAAGGAGATAACGTCCGCAGGAACCTACCACATAGCAAAGGACGAACACTATTTGATTTCCTATTATGCAGCTCATTTTTATTTGACACTTATTGAAATATCTAGTGTGACATCATGTTTTTAAACTATTGTAGTGGCGTTCTGTACAAAAAGTGCACTTTAATTTAGTGTTGTTTTGATAAGTCATCTTAGTGACACCATGCACTAAAGCGCACTAATAGCTTGTTTTAAAATGTCTTGCACTTTCTGTTTTGTAAATGACATGAATGTTTGTGCCACTGCTTAATAACTGTTTAATAAATACAGTTTTGGTAAATTGACTTAGTTGTGATTTCCTTCTCTGCCTGAAAGTTTAAAATTAGCATACTAATGTAGTATGAACAAGAATGTTTTTAATGTAAACACATATAATCATCATACTGCTGTGATTATATGTATCAAGTTTTCATTCAAGGCTAAAGCAAAACATCAAGATATATATCGTGTATCTCGATATGGCCTAAAAATATCGAGATATTAAAAAAAGGCCATATCGCCCAGCCCTACTTTGAACGATATAATAATATTTAATAACTCAAACGAAACAAACCTCACAAACAACGTCACAAACCCAGCGCAAATTAGACTATTTTTAACATAGTTTTGCCAGTGTCGGTGTAATTTGTATTTAATTTTAGTGTTTATAAATTATGTTTTGTATCAAAGCCAAAACGTGATGAATTACAATGTATGTCTTATGGCTATAAGAAAATTCTCTCCATTGCAATGAATATATTCCACTTCAAAATCGTATTGGGCAAAGCCAATTCAATTTCTAATTAAATTAATTAAAAATGACAAATTCGGAATTTGTCACAAGGCTGGTCACGAGACAGTTTTAGCTTCCTAGCTAGCTGGTTAGCATTGATGTGATGTGATGGCGACGATGCCCCAACGTCGAAAGCAAATGACACAGCATGGCGCATATTCACCTGACTGAGTGTACATGCAGGTCCAGCTGCTGCACGGCTGGTTGTAAGATGTTATACATCCCCTCTGCAATTGCGTCTTTGCCTGAGGAATCGTCAACAACCGCCCCAGACGCCATTTTTTCATAACAAGCCAAGGAGCTATGCCGGAAATGACGTCATCGTGACGTAAATTAAAAAAAAAAAAAAAAATCTCCATTTTCTTCCCAGGGCAGCACCATTTTAAGAAGCCGTTTGGTGCGTTTCGAACGTTTTGTTGCCGTTCTGTAAAGTATACAAGAAGTCAGTTGTACCTTTTTACTTTATTTAGGACGCGTCATTTAGTGCTAAGTGTTCGTCATTAACCTATAGGGAAAGAAAGGACACATTTTACGGCCTTGTCGGCGCAAGCTTTAGCAGAAGCTAATTATAGCTGGCGAGCTGTTCTTCGACCAATGCAACATTCATTGTAAGTATAATGTTCACAAAATGAACTATTAACTAAATGTGACATTCTGTGTGAGTTTAAGCAGGCTAAACTTGTTATAAATTGTTGTTTCGCTTCAACAGCCTTTGATTAAAACATGTTGGCCTGGTTTACATTTAACACAAAGCAACAATGTAGGCGGAATCATGACTAAAATGATGTCAAATGTATAGAACACGACAGCATTTGGTGGAAGTTCTTTGTTTTGTAGCTGGCGCTCTAAAATAAAGTAAATGGAGCTTCTTTTTTCCGAGTGGACAGACGTTTGAGTAACAAACAGGTGGTAAGCTTTTACTCAACGACCACGCAGGCCTTTCTGTAAGTGGTGTCTAATTTATGCTCACGGTTATGTTGGTTCAATTTAAGTGGCCATATTTCCACCGGGTATATCCTTAAGTATAGTCTAGAGACAAAATGTATTAATCGCACACATTTTGTTTAGTAGTTTAAATCGGTGCTGATAGAATGAGTAATTTAGCATCCAACCCAAACAAGTTCAAAACCATTATTTTATATATTTGTTTCCCACTGGGAGTTTGTTTAACTAAATCTAAAGGTTTTTCAAAGTGTAAAATTCATTACATATTCAAAATGTAATTCTTTATAGATTGCCAATTCCGGATTTTTTCCAGCTAGCTAATTGGGAACCCACCCCCATAGGCCTACATCATCCCTTATATAATATAATGCTTTTCCACAGGACTGCAAGTAACCATCTGTGGCACAGAGCCTCGTCAAATTAACATGACCAATGTACATTTAATTTATATGAACACTGTGGTCCTAAGGTCAAAAACTCGAATTTAGAAAATTTTAAGTGTACTCGGATACTTCACTACGTAAGTATCTGAAATACATCCATCCATCCATTTTCTACCGCTTATTCCCTTTGGGGTTGCGGGGGGCGCTGGAGCCTATCTCAGCTACAATCGGGCGGAAGGCGGGGTACACCCTGGACAAGTCGCCACCTCATCGCAGGGCCAACACAGATAGACAGACAACATTCACACTCACATCCACACACTAGGGCCAATTTAGTGTTGCCAATCAACTTATCCCCAGGTGCATGTCTTTGGAAGTGGGAGGAAGCCGGAGTACCCGGAGGGAACCCACGCAGTCACGGGGAGGACATGCAAACTCCACACAGAAAGATCCCGAGCCCGGGATTGAACCCAAGACTACTCAGGACCTTCGTATTGTGAGGCAGATGCACTAACCCCTCTGCCACCGTGAAGCCCACAATTAAGAAAATGATGGTATTGTCATCTAATTAATAACATGTATGTCATATACATATAAACTTAGTAATACAATGTTAGCAAATACACTGACTTGCATGTGTCAAATTAACTGTACTCTTAAATCAGTATGAACGAAACGATAGCAAATGCTATTTACAAAATAAACATCAATGAGAAGGACAAGTGGTAGAAAATTAATGGATAATGCTTCAAATATGTATTTTCAAACATTAGAAAACTCACATTAGCAATTACTTCTGATTCAGGAGCTACGATTCGATTAAAAATCGATTATTGATGCGTCTTTAATTTATGTATATTGATGCAGTTTTATATTTATTTTCGTTTCACTAGTGAGTGTGAATGTTGTCTGTCTATCTGTGTTGGCCCTGCAATGAGGTGGCGACTTGTCCAGGGTGTACCCCGCCTACCGCCCGTATGCATCTAAGATAGGCTCCAGCGACCCCAAACAGGACAAGCGGTAGAAAATGATTGATAGATTAAACGTTTATCACTTGCAGCTTTAAAAAAAATATATTTTTGAGTAAGAAACAGTTAAATTAATTCCTACATTTATTATATTAATGGAAATGTGTACAAAACTGGACCATAAGTACCCGATAGTAAAGGAGCTGGTTGGAATCGCACAGTAAGGTGGTTTGCTGCAGTCAGCCACATTTTTTAACTGTCTGCATTACTTTATTTTCAACACATGAATCGATTTATCAACATTTAGTAATCGATTTTAAAATCGACCATGTCTTAATTTCCATGTATCTTAAAAATCGATTATTTCACCCACCTCTAGCACTCGCTATATAATCCTGCATGGGACAATCCGCCTTTAATTTAAAAAAAAAAAATCGATCGGCTGATTTGAAAAAAATAACTGATACATTTTTTTGCCATATCGCCCAGCCCCTAGACTGTTTGTTAAATGTAACTGTGGAGGTGCGATTGCTGGCAGTGTGTAATTTTGCTAATGGATTCTAACTATAGCTTTTTTCCTTTGTTGACCATCTTGAATTTTGTTTTTAGGAACCTGCAACAGAAGCCAGTCAAAATGAGTGCTGGATCTTCTCAAACAGTTATCCTGAAGAGCACCACCAAAGTGTCCCTGAACGAGCGGTGAGGCGCCACGCACCCTGTCAGCAGTTTAACACCAGACCGAAGGGCCATCCTATGCGTCTGAAGGTTCTAGTGCTCTCTGAAGACGGCCACTGTCAGGGACCTGGCCCAAAATGGATGTGATTCCCTTGTGTGTGTGCACTGCTCACTCAGCTTCATTGGCCCTGTCAACGTTGGTTAGCGTTAGATGAATTAAGAACGTTGGATGGAACTTAAGATGCTTAAGCAGGCCAAATGTTTTGTGCGAGCAGTGCACAATTTTGACCAAGGAGGATGAAGTGGTCACACTTGGTAGGTCAATGCTGGACCAGACCACTGTCCTGAAAATTCCATGGCACTCACACTCCCTGTTATGTACTTAGTACAGTATACATCAAGTATACAAAATATACAGGAGTGGAGAGAGATTGTGCAACTTTTTTAAGCTCTCAAATAGTTCTCTCTCAAACCAACTTAATTGAAGCACCTTTCATCTCTGTTCTACTGCTCTTTTCTCATCTACAACTTTACAAGATTAGGCACTCGGTCCGAGCTTGGAAGTGGCAGCAGCACTCCTTTTTTCAAGTCATCCATGTCACTGTCCATGCTGTAAGTGGCCGAGTAGCCAAACATACTCTCGTCCATGGCCTCTGCTGCTGCAGAACAACGCAATGAAGCCAGGCAGCTGGGGGGCCAGTAAGTGGCAATTGTATACATCTCTCTACCTCAAATCTTTCTTCTCTCTATCTCAGCATTCTGTGCTTCTACTGCTTGGTTTGAAACAAACAGTAATGTATTGAGCATATTTTTGAGAGAGAAATGAGTGCCAGCAAATGGAATATACATGACATAAGAGCCACAACTGTAAGTGTGGCCGCATCCATAACATGAGAAATGACTTGATATGGAACCCTGCTTCCTCCTCCTCCTCTGTGTCCCCTGCCCTCGTCTTTTACTTCCTCTTTTCCCTCCCACCTTCTAAAGCTTCACTAACATGCTGAAGAACAAGCAGCCCACTCCGGTTAGCATTCGAGCCACCATGCAACAGCAACATATTGCCAGTGCCCGCAATCGCCGGCTGGCCCAGCAGATGGAGAATCGACCGTCGGTGCAGGCAGCTCTGAATCACAAACAGGTGAGACCACAAACGTTGTTACACAGTGCCTTGGCGTAAATGAACTCGTAATGGGAGGTGTCAATGTAGCCCACTTCTACCGAGTACCTATTTCATGTAAAATCAATAGGTTACCAATTTTTGATACCTGGACTGCTCGAGGCGCCACGTTTGGTTGCAGACTCGGCATCGGCTCAAGCACTTGGTGGGCAAACAGGTGTATTAATAAGGGACTGATCGCAACCATGCCTGATAAAAAGCACTTGAAGGTAATGCTTCACTTTTCAAGCTATCGCAATGCTAATTTACGTTGAATATGCTATAAACATGCTACATTACTGATTACAACACCTTCACATTTTTCAACCAAAACTACAACTAGGATTTTAAACCATGGAGTCGTTGCCAAGTTATTTATAAAACGATATTCTGTATTGCAAGAGGTTGACATTTGTCATGATTTGTGACGTGTTAATTTATGTCAAGAGACTTCTCCAACCATAGTAAACGTTTCTTGTTGACACTTGCGCAAGTCTGCCATTTTAATTTCTTAACAATGTTTGTTGTTCCAACGAAAATATGTCTAAGATGCAACCCAATAACCTAAATGTCTGTTATTGCTTGTATTAACCTCTAGCCTCATCTGAAGAAGTGAATGTGCCTGGTACAAGAAGGACTGCACTTATTTTGGAGTTTTGTCCATCCACAATCCTTATGTGAGACAAGAACACTCATTTAGTCGCCACTTTTTCCGTCTGCGTTCAGCAGCTAACCAAATTTTGTAGCAGTCCAAATGTTGTGGACAAATAAACGAATGTATATATTACAGTTGGGGATGCACGATATTATTGGCGGCCGATAATTTTCGACCGATAGTAGCAATTATAAGGTCACATCAATAATGAAAAATTAACCAATAATAAAGGCTTATCTCCGTGTTTCTTTATTCTGGCTTGTGCTACCGCCTAGCTCCTCAATCTCTCCCTTCCAGTATGGAAGAATATTTGTGATGTAATGATACTGTGTGCTCGGCCTGTTGTGTACAGAGAAAAGCATCATGGCGCAGCAGTTTCCAGTGTGGGTTTTTTAGCATGTCAGAAGACATTTCACTAGCAGTTTGCGAAACGTCTTCTGCAGAAACTAAACGGGGAGGGTTAAAGATGAGCTTCAACACTGATGTACGGTAACCTTAAAATTCACAAACATGAAGATTTATGGAAGCAGCTGCCTGTGCTGCTAAGCCGAGACCTAGCGTTATTAGCGGCGACTGCAGCAAACGCAAAGCCACAGGACAGATGAGAAAGCGTTTGAGAGGAAACATTTTTGGGGGAAAAAGACCTTGATGTGATTAAATGAGTACCGTATTTTTCGGATTATAAATCGCACCGGCCGCAAATGCATAATAAAGAAGGAAAAAACATATTAGTTGCACTCAAGTATATGTCGCATTTTTGGGGGAAATTTATTTGATAAAATCCAACACCAAGAATAGACATTTGAAAGGCAATTTAAAATAAATAAAGAATGGTGAACAACAGGCTGAATAAGTGTACGTTATAAGACGCATAAATAACCAACTGAGAACGTGCCTGGTATGTTAACGTAACATCATGGTAAGAGTCATTCAAATAACTATTAACATATAGAACATGCTATACGTTTACCAAACAATCTGTCACTCCTAATCGCTAAATCCGATGAAATCTTCTTCCTCGGTGTCGCTCCTAAACAACTCTGCCAACTCCAAAGGTATGCGCCGCTTCCTCTTGCCATTTTCTGCTGCATATTTCACTACGTCCAGCTTGTAATCTGCAGTATATGATTTCCTTTTCGGTGCCATTTTTGTTCAGCCCTTCTCAGTTTTTATAAGTTACAGCCAATGTAGAAATTATCCATTTTTATAGCTACGGACGTAGTAGCAGGTAGCATCCCATGACCCACAATGCACTTCTGCCATGACGCACAATGCACTTCTGCCATGACCGGCCCCCGCCGAATTTTTATTGGTTGACGTGTGTGTGAGGATTGCTGACATTCGCCTCGTCTCTTACGGGAATGAGATAAATAATATTATTTGATATTTTACAGTAATGTGTTAATTTCACACATTAGTCGCTCCAGAGTATAAGTCGCACCCAGGCCAAACTATGAAAAAAACTGCGATTTATAATCCGAAAAATGCGGTAGTTGTTTAACTTCATGGTTCGTCTATAGTAGAGATGCGCGGTTTGCGGGCACAACCGCGGAGTCCGCGGATCGGGCGGATGAAATTAAAAAAAATTAGATTTTATCGTCGGGTCGGGTCGGGTCGGGCGGTTGAAATAAAAAAAATTAGATTTTAAATAGATTCAGGCGGGTGGCAGTTAAACCAATTCGGAAATATATATACATAGTTAAATGTTGTTACCCACATACGAAAAACGAGCAGGCACCTGCTGCATATGCCACAACAGAAAAAAAAAGAAAAAAAGAGATGGACACTTTTACGGAGCGGAGAAGGCCCCCGACAGAGGGCCCCACCGGGAGCCGTAGCTGAGGCGATCCGCGAGAAGGGCCCGACGCACGTCCAGGGTCACCACCGCACCGACACCCCGCCTCGTCCGCCTTCGCCGCGGCCGGCGTCACGCGCAGCAGGTAAGCAGCTTACCTGCCCGCCACCCCCGTGGCCGGGGGCTCGTGACAGGGGTCACTCCGCCCGCGCAGCTTACCTGCCCGCCACCCCTGTTGCCGGGGGCGCCTAACAGGGGTCACTCCGCGCGCAGTGCGCTCACTAAAGGGGTGGGGCTCACCCTGGTTGATATAGACAGCAGCTAGGACGGTGGCCATGGACGTCGGAACCCGCTAAGGAGTGTGTAACAACCCACCTGCCGAATCAACTAGCCCTGAAAATGGATGGCGCTGGAGCGTCGGGCACATACCCGGCCGTCGCCGGCAGCGAGACGCGCTTGGAGGTGCGCTCAGCGCGGCTCCCATATGATTGCGCACTGGTGTGCGTCTGGGTCGTGACAGCGTGGCAAGCGAATGTCTGTGCTGCATTGGATCAGTCTCCTTTCTTTAACAGGCAAAAGCTTTATAACCTCACTAATGCCTTGCATCGTCTATATTAGATATATAACAACGGGCGGGTGCGGGCGGATGCGGTTCTGATCAAATGTTAGATCGGGTGAATTGCGAATGGTTGACGACTTTCTGATGCGGTTGCGGATGAAATAATTGCCTATCCGCGCATCTCTAGTCTATAGGCACAGGCTTTTAAGATTTCTTAAAGGAAAACATGCACTATTTGAACCCTGATTTCTTTATTCTCAAATTGTGTTGAATTCATTTAATTAGAGAGAGAAAGAGCGCGCTACATCTAACAGAAGTTCCAGCAGCAGTAGTCTTCTCTGTGTGGGGTTGGGGCGAGGCTTTCCGACACAGCATGTCCAAGAATGCCCATAAAGTACATCCGTCAATCTGTGAACTCACCAATTCCTCACTGTTTCAAAAAAAAAAAGTCCAAAACATAGCAGGCAGAGGCATCCAAAACTCTGTGGAGATGCCCAAATGCATAAACTTTTGAGCATCCAACAGTTATAAGTAAAAGAAACAACAACAAAAACATCAAATTTCCCCTTTTAACAAATACCTCAAATAGTTTGGAGAAAATAAAAAGATTGATCCCATCACTGAAGTATCAATCATATACAGTTACTACCCACCACTGATTTGCCGAATGTGGTCCAAGGTGGAACATCTGTGGCGACATCGAGGCTTCAACTGGTAGGCTGCATTAAATTAATTGTCCATGTATGTTTTTTAAAATGTATCTCCTTTCTGTTTTGACAAATAGACCTGAAATGCAAAAAACAAGGAAAGGATTGATTTACCCTCCCCTTACATGTACACTTGGCACACCAACAAAGCACAACAGTTGCTGTTATACTGTTCTGTCTCTAGACTCATATCAATTTACTTGTAAATTTCCTGTTACAAGCTGGATATTTTCAGCTGTAACCCAGTTCCAGCATGACTAAACGTTTGATGAGCACTTTATTTGTTTCAATATCTTAAAGACTAGCTTAGCGATGAGCATAACTTCTCCTGGCTTGTTCTTACCCGTTGTGTAACATGTTAGGCCTTGAACTCCAATAATAATTGACCTGCAGTGATAATGATACTTGATGGACCCAGACAGGCACTGTCTTTTGTTAAATTTGTGAATAAACAGAAGTGCCTGTGTAAATATTTCAATCTGTACACCTGCGGCTTGTAGAGTGCGCCCAATATTTGAACAAAATCAAATAATCCCAAAAAGTAGGTGGTTGAGGTTTAAAAAACAGGTAGGCTCTATCTCCCGGAAATTACGGTACATAAAATTGGTTCTGTGGACTACCTATACAGATCCCTGGGGATTGAGAATTGCTAATGTATGTGAACAGTACCAATCCCTAGTGGCCACTGATTTTAAAACTTGAACAGTAGTGACAGGTAATCTGTGCATGCAAACCATTTTACTATAGCCTGCTGTACACTTCCAAGCATTAAGAGTTGCACATATGGCTATGTTTGGGGGCCACTGCGGTCATCTGAGCTCCTTTGTAACTGATGTGAAGAACAAAACAAAAACATGTACGTATTTTTTTAATGCCAAAACAACCACTGTTGTATGACCTAATTAGTACAGTCAATATGTCTCAACTTGGCAAAGCATACCAGCTGGCCAAGTAGTAACAGTAATAACATAAGAGTAGTTTTAGCTTAAATCTACTTTTAGTTGTCGATGTCAGGATGACTTGCATGCAAGAAGTTGCTTCAAATTAGTTCTGTTTTTAGCGGTGGTAATTGGTCCACACAGTTTGGACATATCCATAGCATAAAATGTTAAATGTGTCAATATCTACTCCTCTCTCCCAGACATAGATGTTTTGCAGTGTGTAACTTAACTCCACATTTTGGAATGGAATTGTGCCCATCATTCACAATCCCTATGCAAGTCAAGCTCACATTTTTCTTGTTTTCATGCATTCTCATAATAAACGTTAGCAAAAGTCTGATAATAATGAAGCCAATGGGAGGCTTTCTATTCCACCTATAAAGCGCTCAAAAACATCCAAACACCTTCATAGTTTTATATACACATTGTAAGTATATATGTAATGTAGTAACGGGCACATTCATAACAACATAATATTTACGTATTTTGCTCATTTAAACGTACGGCAGGGTATTCAGATGTACCACAATGTTCGCTTTTCCCTTTAACAACAACTACTACTAATCATGCAGATTTAATTGGAGCCAACAACGGGTAATTATTGTAAAACAAATCTTATATTTTTTATCCTAAATATAAGGATGAGCAACAGGTTTTATAAGCTGGGTGCTAAATGGATCCAGCTTTAGTGAAAGACTAAGCATCATGCAGCAGTATTGCTAAGTGCTAAACAAGAAATACAAACTTCCAACATATTAAAACGATTTTTAAGTGCTAAACAAGAAATACAAACTTCCAATATTAAAGCGATGACTTTTTGTACAATGTTGTCTCACTGAAATCACGACTGATAAGATGTATTTATATTCCCGTTTAGATTAAGTAACTTACATCTTTTTGTGTCCATCTCTGGGTATACATTGGACATATTAAGGTCTCGATTTATGGCTATAACCTTCTATGAACTAGGTGAGAGGCATGATTTATAATCTATAATTAACTTAAGGCGATCATGATGCAGTAGCTCAGAATGTCATTTTGTCAACATTATGGCTGTATAAGCTAGTTACTTTGTGATCATGGCGCGGCTAAAATAGTTCCCATGCGTTAGCGCTTATAATAACCCTTGACTTCTGTTGCTCAGCAGTGTCCATGACGAACAGCAAGTACTGCTGCGAGCCTCCACCACATGCAAAGCACTCACAGGTGGTCACACTAGCCTGGCGCTGCAGCTCCAGCTGGCGGTTCTCCTCCTTGCAAGCCCAACATGGGCCACTGCCCACTTAATATTTCCACATGGCATGTTTTGCAAATCGCTGTCCGCAGGTCTATCTCAAATATGTTGAAGTATGTCCACAATGCAGAGACATGTTGCCTCCACTCCGGACAATTGTGTGCTTTTCAAATTGTTATCACAACATCCTGTTTCAGAAGTGCTGTTTTGGTTATGAGTCTTTCGAACAAAAGCTGAAATGGCAATTTTGGGCCGGTTTCAGCCAAAGGTTGTTGGTGTGTCACTAAAATATGAAATCTGTGTAGCTTAAAACCAGGTAATCAATGACGAAGATCCAAACTAGGCAAACAAAATCTCTGATAATGTATGATAAATTGAGTGACAAATGTATTTACCAATTCTATCCTCGAATGCCCCCATATGTTTGGATAAAACATTCGTTATGCAAGCCAAACATGGTGTTAACTGACAAAATAGATTTAGTTTTTCTGCTTGTTTGCTGCTTTTTAAATATGCAGGATGTTTTCTTGTAATGTGCTTCATCACCATCAATTGACCGTGCAAACGTGTTACCACAATGTCTGTCTTTTGTTTTAAATGGATGCAAAACTTTTCACGTCATCTTTGGGCCATTTTCTCTTTTTCCACGTTTTTCTTTGAGCCTTTCTCTTGACACTCAACTCTCCCCACTTACCACACAGGCTAAATCACCAGCACTGCTCTCGTGCGCTCTATTAGAGCAGTCGTGCAGAAGCAATGTCCGTGTATTATACTAATTAAACACGTCTACGGTATCTTCTTTGAGCTGTTTCTCTGTTAAACACACTATCAGCAGCTTCTCCATATTTTCTTGGATAAATGTCTTCCATTAAGATATTTTCGGGTCCTTCGCTGGTGTTACGGACTTATTCTGCTTCAGTGTGGTGCAGACTAGGAGTGCTATGCTCAAACTGCTTCACCAAGCAGCTACATGCTTTGTCATGTTTTTGATTATTTTGTTGAATTCAATGAATATCATCCACTTCTTCTCAACACTATCTTTCACACTCATTTTTATTTTTATTATTTTTATTTATTTTTCTCCCCATGGTTGGAAAGCAAATGTATGTCAATCTCTAGCTACAAGCTAGGAAGGCTAATATAATAATTCTCACTGAAGATTGATTTAGTAATTAATAATCCTAGGGTTTTTATGAAATGTAATATGAACACATTTGTATTCATTGATTTAACAGGTTTTTATTTTCTTGTCACCACTAAACAGCATGATGTTAGTGATTGCAATGTACTGACTCTGTACCAAACAGTCTGTGAAATCGATGAAGTACCTAAATCACAAATGCAGGCAGTCTGTTCAGCGGTCCCTTGCCATAGCTGATGTTAAAATGTTTTTTAAAAACATTTATCAGAGCCTGAAGCAGCGATTGGGGAAGAGCAACATCCAAGCCCGGCTGGGTCGACCTATGGGGATGGGCATGCGTGGTGGCGCCGTTGGTGGCAGAGGAGGATTGAGAGGAATGACCAGAGGACTTCGCGGAAGAGGCAGAGGAGGAATGATGAGAGGTGCTCTCTCCCTGAGAGGTGCCTATTCATCCCATATATAATTTTGTGTGTGTGTATGTAATACTGTATAATATATATTTTACAACTAATTTAATAAAGGAAAGCGAATGGTTCCTGGTGGCCCCATGCGAGGTCGCGGCGCTGTTGGTCGTATGCCAATGCGAAGAGGCGGCCGCCAGAGAGGAGTCTTTCCTGGCCGAGGTGGACCTATGGGGAGAGGTGCAGGCCGTGGAGGAGTATCCAGAGGTAGCATTCCTTGCCATTCATTGTGGTTGTAACAATACATCATAACAATGGGGTTACGATGTACCTCAGTTTCAGGGTCACGTTTCAGTTTATTTAAGGTGTGGTAAGAGGACAAAATGCAAAAACATAAAAACATCTCTTTGACATGCAACATATGGTAATTCTGTTAAAAAATTAATTTACCATGAAGTGTTTTAGGTATTATGTTACATACTGAAGGCCAAGTGTTCCCAAACAAAATTTTCAAGAACTGTTTTCTCCATGGCACTTCTCACTAACCAAACGTTGGGTTGAACATAAGTCATTGATCCAGTATTCATGTGACATTAACACTTCCTGTTGTCACTTAATGTGCACATGGTGGCAAACCAGTTTACCTCTGTACCAAATTAAAGGTTCTGTAACAAAAAAATGTGATTAGTAAAACATGTACCGTTACACTTCCCCTGCATTCTTTAAAATGACAAATGGCTCGATCTCTGCATAGTTCTGTCGAATCACTGTACATTTTTTTGACAGGCCGCGGAGGACTCCGTGGGCGCGGCGGCTTTGCTGGCCGACGTGGCCGTGGCAGAGGGGTTGGCCGACCCTCTGTGACCCGTGAACAACTGGACAACCAGCTGGACGCTTACATGTCCAAGACAAAAGGTCATCTAGACGCTGAATTGGATGCCTACATGGCCCAAGCAGACCCGGATAGTATGGAGTGACCCCAACGGACTTATTGAGTTACTGCAAGAACTGTACGGCTCCTTTAACATACTGTGTAGTCTTGTTTACTTGTTCTCAAAAATTAGACTTGTTTTGACAGGAGCATAAACAGTCCAGGACTCTGTTTTGGACCAGAAGAAAATCCAGCACTAAATGGGCTTTTATCCAAACATGGTTTCTACAGCAGATCCTATAACATTTGTTTTCATTCTAGTTAACTGCAGTATTTTTATAAAGTTTGAAGAGCTCAGTTGATTTAAAGTTACTTTTTACACATCCCCTCCTGGGAGCATACAAAAGTTACAAAATTGGCACGCTCAATCTTTTCCTCAAGCATTTTCTCTGGAAATGTGTTAAGTTATGTTTAAGAATGTGTCAACAAAGCATTTTCTTCCAGTGTTATTCTGTCTTTAATGGAATGTCTTTCAGACATATTTCATAGACTGCACCACCATTTTAAATGTTAACTCTGTGTGTATTTTAAATATGACTCAATGGATGGTGTATCTGGTTTGAAATACCAAGGCAAAATAACTTAACCTTACACCACCACTATTGGACTAAAGGATTTCCTTTTTTAATTCCGCCTTGAATAGAAAAACTCCTCAAACTGGGGTATTCAATGTGCATCCCACAGCTTGATTTTTTAAAATTGGTATTACATTAGAGTAATAGGTATTAACATATTTAACAGCTTTGCTAGTTTCCTACATTGGATTGGTTTAGTCTGTTAAAACTACAAAATGATTTAATACTTGGGTGCATTGCAGAAAGTAAATGGCAAAATTTTAAGTTACGTTTTGCTAATTCACACAAAAAGTCTAGTTAAATAGTATAAAAATGACAACAGAGCACATTAAAGTCATTAAAAAAAATTGATGACTTTAAAAAGAAAAAATCATATTCCTCTGTAATTTTACCACAAATTTGGATGTCTGTAGATACACTTATTGGGTGGCGTGGCTCGATTGGTAGAGTGAAAGTGCCAGCAACTTGAGGGTCACAGGTTTGATTCTCGCTTCCGCCATCTGAGTCGTTGCTGTTGTGTCCTTGGGCAAGAACCTTACCCCACCCGCTCCCAGTGCCACCCACACTGGTTTAAATGTAGCTTAAATATGTAGATAATGATCTCAGGGCATTCAATCGATCGCAACTGGACTGACTGGTTTGTATTAGAAGACATTTCGCCTCTTATCAGTCGGTGCTCATAGACTTAGATTGGTCAGATTTAAGATGGAAAAGGTTACAAAAGTATCTCAAAGCCTTGATGGCCACATGTCCATGGTAAGACAGACTATATATAGACAAATAGAGAAAGTTCAGCACTGTTGCTACTCTCCCGAGGTGTGGTCGACCTGTAAAGATGACTGAGAGCACAGTGCAGAACGCTCACTGAGGTGAAGAAGAATCCTAGAGTGTCAGCTAACAGACTTACAGAAATATCTGGCACATGCTGACATTGTTATTGACGAATCTACAATACGTAAAACATTGAACAAGAATGGAGTTCATGGTAGGACGCCACGGAGGAAGCCACTGGTGTCCAAAAAACATTGCTGCACGTTTGAAGTTTGCAAATGAGCATCTGGATGTTCCACAGCACTACTGGCAAAATGTTCTGTGGACAGATGAAACCAAAATAGAGTTGTTTGGAAGGAACACGCAATACTATGTGTGGAGGAAAAAAGGCTCAGCACACCAACATCAAAACCTTATCCCAACTGTGAAATATTGTGGAGGTGGCATCATAGTTTGGGGCTGCCTCAGGGCCTGGACGGATTTCTTTCATCGATGGAACAATGATTTCCCAAGTTTATCAAGATGCAATAAGACAACGACCCCAAGCATACAAGTAAATCAACAGCAGATTGGCTTCAGATGAAGAAAATATGCCTTCTGGAATAGCCCAGTCAGAGTCCTGACCTCAACCTGATTGAGATGCTTTGGCATGACCTCAAGAGAGCGATTCACACCCGACATCCCAAACATATTGCTGCACTGAAACATTTTTTTTGTAGAAGAATGGTCCAAAATTCCTCCTGACTGTTGTGGCGGTCTGATTTGCAACTACTGGAAACGTTTGGTTGAGGTTATTGCTGCCAAAGGAGGGTCAACCAGCTATTAAATCCACAACATGACTATGACATGTGTTCAATAAACCGATGAAAACCTATATTTTTTGTGCGATATTAGTTTAAGATGTCTGTCTATTGTTGTGACTTTAATGAAGAGCAGAATACATTTTATATCCAATTTATGCAGGAATCCCAAGTAATCCCGAAAGGATCACATACTTTTTCTTGCGATTGAATGCCCTGAGATTACAAAGATCATTCATGGACATGTAGATAATAGGTTTCACTATGTAAAGTGCTTTGAGTCTCGAGAAAAAAGTGCTATATAAATATGGTTCACTAATTCACATTTACACTGATCCAACGCACATTGAAAATATAAATGGATGAGGACTATTTATTTCAGTCAGCAATGCATACACTCATTGACAAATAAAGCACCGGTTTATTCACGTTATTCCTATTCGGAGGACCCACCCCTATAGTTATGCTAATAATGTGACCTTTAGGTTCCCCGTCATTGGCCGAGAAATCATATATTTGTGCCAGTGGGTGTCCAGTGTAAACGGAGCCAAAGGTAATGCACATTAGTTTTCGGAAGCATGTTTTCTTCTCTTGAGTTACACTGACAATTATGGTCACACACACTAGGTGTGTTGAAATTATCCTTTACATTTGACCCATCCCCTTATTCCACACCCTGGGAGCAGTGAGCAGCAGCAATACTGAATATATCCACTTTCTCTTGGGTTCGCGGGGGTGCTGGAGCCTATACCAGCTGCATTCGGGCGAAAGGCAGGGTACACCCTGGACAAGTCGCCACCTCATCGCAGACAACATTCACACACTAGGGCAGTGTTTTTCAACCTTTTTTGAGCCAAGGCACATTTTTTGAGTTGAAAAAATGCGGAGGCACACCACCAGCAGAAATCATTAAAAAACGAAACTCAGTTGACAGTAAAAAGTCGTCGTCGCAATTGTTGGATATGACTTTAAACCATAACCAACTATGTATCAATATAGCTCTTGTCTCAAAGTAGGTGTACTGTCACCACCTGTAACATCAAGCCCTGACTTATTTAGACTTTTTTGCTGTTTTCCTGTGTGTAGTGTTTTAGTTCTTGTCTTGCGCTCCTATTTTGGTGGCTTTTTCTCATTTTTTGGTATTTTCCTGTAGCTGTTTCATGTCTTCCTTTGAGCGATATTTCCCGCATCTACTTTGTTTTAGCAGTCAAGAATATTTCAGTTGTTTTCATGCTTCTTTGTGGGGACATTGTTGATTTTCATGTCATGTTCGGATGTACTTTGTGGACTCCGCAGTAAGTCTTTGCTGTTATCCAGCATTCTGTTTTTGTTTAATTTGTAGCCAGTTCAGTTTTAGTTTTGTTCTGCATAGCCTTCCCTAAGCTTCAATGCCTTTTCTTAGCGGCACTCACCTTTTGTTTATTTTTGGTTTAAGCATTGGACACATTTGTTACCTGCACGCTGCCTCCCGCTGTTTCCGACATCTAGAAAGCAATTAGCTACCGGCTGCCACCTACTGATATGGAAAAGTATTACACGGTTACTCTGCCGAGCTCTAGACAGCACCGACACTCAACAACACATCATTGGCAGACTATAATTACAAGTTTGTAAAAAATATTTTTAACCCAAATAGGTGAAACTAGATAATCTCCCACGGCACACTAGTGTGCCGCGGCACAGTGGTTGAAAAACACTGCACTAGGGCCACCACCGTGTTGCCACTGAATATTGAACCCATGTGGGTACTTATTTTCAACTGATATTAACAGTTTTCTCCAAACATAAATGATTTTAATGACCACAAAACATAAGTGTTTGCAATATTTCCAACATTAACCATGATATTGGTTAATATTAAGCAATAAAGTCGATGGAATATGATACAACCTTGCAAACAAAACAATGGTCACTACAGAAAGATGCAGTCACTCTGTGTTTACAAAGAAAAGTATATTGAGTTATTGAATTGTATTTCTGGTCTTGCCACCTTTTCCACGGCAGTGCGGCTGGATCAAAAGAGACGTCGGAGACGCTTTGCTGAACGAAAAGTTGCTTTGTTACAAGTGAGCGTCATTAAACAGGTCTGCAGTACCCAGAGGAGCCTAGGTCAAAAAAATTAAGGACTCCTAACTTGGACAAGCCAAACCATCAGTTTTATATTCCTCCTTCCTGTCTCTCTGTGTATGTGTGCTAAGTCAGGGGAGCACATCCTGACCATAAAAGGAGATGTTCGTGTGTAAGTATCTGGAAAACAACTGCTTTAAGTCATAACTCCAATGTTGGCGTTGAGCTAGACATGTAGTCTCTTCTCAAGGATACGGCTATCACTTTTGCATTCCGAAGTCCCAATTAAGGCCTCTTTCCTACGAGAGGTGATCCAATCCACCTGCGAATATCAAACTAAGGGGCCATATTTTATTATGTGCTCAAACTGAAATACCACTATTTAATTAAACTTGGTGGTTAGCTTTCTCCCAGGTGAATATAAACATTCACCATATGTAGAACATAACATGAGTTAATTAATTCACTTCAGTATCACCTAAAATAATTTGATACTGATTGGTTAAATGTACGTTCAATTTGATAAATCATTAACTTAGAAATCAATCTGATTAGTGTTATGCATTTTAAAAAGAATGACTGCATGTCGATTTTGAAGAATTTCATATACAAACCCCGTTTCCATATGAGTTGGGAATACAATGATTTGCAAATCATTTTCAACACATATTCAGTTGAATATGCTACAAAGACAACATTTTTGCAAATAGTCATTAACTTTAGAATTTGATGCCAGCAACACGTGACAAAGAAGTTGGGAAAGGTGGCCATAAAAGGAAATGCTCATCAAACACTTATTTGGAACATCCCACAGGTGAACAGGCAAATTGGGAACAGGTGGGTGCCATGATTGGGTATAAAAGTAGATTCCATGAAATGCTCAGTCATTCACAAACAAGGATGGGGCGAGGGTCACCACTTTGTCAACAAATGCGTGAGCAAATTGTTGAACAGTTTAAGAAAAACCTTTCTCAACCAGCAATTGCAAAGAATTTAGGGATTTCACCATCTACGGGCCGTAATATCATCAAAGGGTTCAGAGAATCTGGAGAAATCACTGCACGTAAGCAGCTGAGCCCGTGACCTTCGATCCCTCAGGCTGTACTGCATCAACAAGCGACATCAATGTGTTAAGGATATCACCACATGGGCTCAGGAACACTTCAGAAACCCACTGTTAGTAACTACAGTTGGTCGCTACATCTCTAAGTGCAAGTTGAAACTCTCCTATACAAGGCGAAAACCGTTTATCAACAACACCCAAAAATGCCGTCGGCTTTGCTGGGCCTGAGCTCATCCAAGATGGACTAATACAAAGTGGAAAAGTGTTCTTTGGTCTGACGAGTCCACATTTCAAATTGTTTTTGGAAACTGGACGTCGTGTCCTCTGGACCAAAAAAGAAAAGAACCATCCGGATTGTTTTAGGCGCAAAGTTGAAAAGCCAGCATCTGTGATGGTATGGGGGTGTATTAGTGCCCAAGACATGGGTAACTTACATACAGGTTTTGGAGCAACATATGTTGCAATCCAAGCAACATTACCATGGACGCCCCTGCTTATTTCAGCAAGACAATGCCAAGCCACGTGTTACATCAACGTGGCTTCATAGTAAAAGAGTGCGGGTACTAGACTGGCCTGCCTGTAGTCCAGACTTGTCTCCCATTGAAAATGTGTGGCGCATTATGAAGCCTAAAATACCACAACGGAGACCCCCGGACTGTTGAACAACTTAAGCTGTACATCAAGCAAGAATGGGAAAGAATTCCACCTGAGAAGCTTCAAAAATGTGCCTCTTCAGTTCCCAAACGTTTACTGAGTGATGTTAAAAGGAAAGGCCATGTAACACCGTGGTGAACATGCCCTTTCCCAACTACTTTGGCACGTGTTGCAGCCATGAAATTCTAAGTTAATTATTATTTGCAAAAAAAAAAAAAAGTTTATGAGTTTGAACATCAAATATCTTGGCTTTGTAGTGCATTCAATTGAATATGGGTTGAAAAGGATTTGCAAATCATTGTATTCCGTTTATATTTACATCTCATACAATTTCCCAACTCATATGGAAACGGGGTTTGTATTAAAGTAAGAAAATGTGTTAAATTAATTTTTACAGATTTTAATTTGAAAAACCTCAATAACTATTTTTAAAAAACAATCTTTACACAAGGTAAGTAAGCATGATATTAACAGAGTAACATAGTATTTTATATTCATATTTAAAAGCTATGATTCGATAGTGACAGATTTTGGAAGAGGACAAACATTCCCAAATATTCTGAAAATACAAGTTGACTGTTTTTTTTAACAGAAATGTGTACTTCAGATAATGTACTATACATAGAGACAAAGTTGAGAATAAAACTTACAACATTTTAAAATATTTCCAACCTCACTTTGAACCAATTCGGTAGAATGGCCCATATAGTATATGTATATGCATGTTTTGTCAAATGTATTTTAGCACTATGTAGAACGCTTTAGAAATATAATTTATCATGAGATGATGAGATATTTACATATATATATATATATATATATATATATATATATATATATATATATATATATATATATATATATATATATATATATATATATATATATATATATATATATATATATAGTATATGTGTGTGTGTATATATATATATATATACAGTATATATATATATATAAAGTGCGTATATATGTATACATTTATGTATGTATATACATATATATATATATGTGTGTGTGTGTGTGTGTGTGTGTGTGTGTGTGTGTGTGTGTGTGTGTGTGTGTGTGTGTGTGTGTGTGTGTGTGTGTGTGTGTGTGTGTGTGTGTGTGTTTAAAGGGCTTTATAAATAAAGTTGGTATGGTATGGTATATGTATAAATATATTCCTATTTAAATGTCAATGTACATGAATATATATATATATATATATATATATATATATATATATATATATATATATATATATATATATATATATATATATATGTATATATAAATGAATATATATACAGTACAGGCCAAAAGTTTAGACACACCTTCTCATTCAATGCGTTTTCTTTATTTTCATGACTATTTACATTGTAGATTGTCACTGAAGTCATCACAACTATGAATGAACACATGTGGAGTTATGTACTTAACAAAAAAAGGTGAAATAACTGAAAACATGTTTTGTATTCTAGTTTCTTCAAAATAGCCACCCTTTGCTCTGATTACTAGTTTGCACACTCTTGGCATTCTCTCGATGAGTTTCAAGAGATAGTCAACCGGAAATGGTTTTCACTCCACCGGGGTCATAGTTTTGCTGCCTTCAGTGACAATATATAATGTAAATAGTCATGGAAATAAAGAAAACGCATTGAAATGAGAAGGTGTGTCCAAACTTTTGGTCTGTACTGTACATGAGATGGCACGCAATGTACCAGATTTAGCCCATAGAGTAAAACAGCAACATAAAATATAAAGAAATAACAAGCATATAGGTAAAGAGGTATACATTGTAAATAGAATAGTGTATTTGTGTTGATAAAGTGTTTGCAAAATACCTGTCTACAGTCTAGTCTGAATATTGTACTATTGTTAATCCTACTGTGAATATTAGTGAAGTGAAGTGAATTATATTTATATAGCGCTTTTTCTCTAGTGACTCAAAGCGCTTTACATAGTGAAACCCAATACCTAAGTTACATTTAAACCAGTGTGGGTGGCACTGGGAGTAGGTGGGTAAAGTGTCTTGCCCAAGGACACAACGGCAGTGACTAGGATGGCAAAATCTGGGATCGAACCTGAAACCCTCAAGTTGCTGGCACGGCCACTCTACCAACCAAATTATATCGCCCCATATTAACATTCGACAATTAATTTGCACTGCATCACAGCTACAGAAGTTTGCATTTTAAAAAGACCCGTGTGAAAATCATTTAAGTATTGAGAATTGTATGATGGATTGAATGTGCTGACACTTCATTGACCTTGTCACTCGCTTAAGAAGTTGACAAGTTTAAGATGGCGGTCCCACGGCTCGTCAGCGCCAATAGGCTGCAGCGGTCAATGCGGCATCTCTATATACGATGTCTACGATTCTTCACTGGCAGCCACTTTTATGTTTCCTCCAAGTGGGTCATCTGCACGACACAACCTTCTCCTTCACTCTATTAACTCATACATACTGTACATACATTGTTCCGCTTGCACAAAGTTCAGAATCACATTCCACAGCCAGTACATGCTCAGATAGGTTTTGTTTGAATCAATTATTCAAACAAGAAAACTAAATCAAAATAACGGAAAATAAAGTGATGTGAGTGGCGATAGTTTGTTTTATTGCACGAGCATTGCCCCTTTGTCTATGGGTCCCATGATTAATTGTTGATGAGTAAATGCATTTAATAATTATTGAAAATATTACAATTAAATAACATGGTAAAACATAACCATCAATTTAGAAATGTGTTTGTATTATATATTGCATAGACAAAATTCAGGAACATCATTTATTTTCATCTGAGCCATGTTGGGCCAGTATTCAACCAGTTTACATCTTCATCAGGTCATTATAACTTTTAAGGTAGACTTTGATAGTTAGTGATGTACTTTACACAATTTTCTTAAAAATATATATATATCGTAGTTGTTCCGCCCGAATGCAGCTGAGATAGGCTCCAGCACCCCCCACGACCCCCAAAAGGGACAAGTGGATGGATGGATGGATGCTTAAAATCACAACAGAACGCTATGACTAAAATCTGTTGGGAATTGTTGGTAATGTGTAAGATTTAAGTACAGTCCTAAACTTTGTTCAAGTGAATTCTAAACGTTTTTCGAGAGCACAGGTGTACATATCAACGAATATAAACGTTTATTTTAAACTATTATTATTATTTTTATTTATTTATTTTCGTTTCGTCCTCTTTTTATTTTGCTAAAGTCGTCTTGCGTCTTCACGACTTTATTTTTTGTTTTTATTTTATTTTATTTTTTGATATTTAAAACCTATATTTATAATATTCAACATTTACATACAAGCAAAGAAATAATAATAATCAAAACAAGTACAGAAACAGTACAAAAACAGTACAAAACAGCGCCAGGGGGTTGTAAACTCAATAAAGCAACTAAAGAAGAATGCAATATATATATATATATATATATATATATATATATATATATATATATATATATATATATATATATATATATATATATATATATATATATATATATATATTTGTGTGTGTGTGTGTGTGTGTGTGTGTGAGTGTGTGTGTGTGTGTGTTTGTGTGGAAAGCCATAGACTCACACAAGTTCCGTAAATAATCCAAATTTGGAACACAGCATCATAGTTTTCACAGCTTTTTGGTTGTTAGAGGTAGAAAGTGTTTTAAGTAAAGTTCTAATTACATTTATTACATTTTTTGTTTGTTTTTTTGAATTTCATAAACCTTTATTTATAATATGCAACATTTACATGCAATCAAGAAATAATAATAAACAAAAAAGTACAAAAACAGTACAAAACATCGCCAGGGGGTTGTAAACTCAATAAAGTAACTAAAATAGAATGCAACATATATATATGTAACAAAGTGCAAAGCCATAGGCTCACACAAGTTCCGTAAATAATCCAAATTTGGAACACAGCATCATCGTTTTCACAGCTTTTTGGTTGTTAGAGGTGGAAAGCGTTTTAAAGTAAAGTTCTAATTATTTTTTAAAGGCACAAAAAACAGGTTGGATATTGAAAAACTTACATTTATAAATATACAACTTAGCCAATAGTATAATTGTTCACTGTTCTCTGTACATATCCTACGAAGTCAGACCTACACTGTTTCAATGTCCATTTCTCAGATGATATAATTGTTGATGACCATACTTGCCAACCCTCCCGATTTTCCCGAGGGACTCCCGAATTTCAGTGCCCCTCCCGAAAATCTCCCGGGGCCACCATTCTCCCGAAATTCTCCCGATTTCCACCCGGACAACAATATTGGGGGCGTGCCTTGAAGACACTGTCTTTAGCGTCCTCTACAACCTGTCGTCACATTCGCTTTTCCTCCATACAAACAGCATGCCGGCTTAGTCACATAATATACGCCCTTTATATACATGCACATGCAAGGCATAATTGATCAACAGCCATACAAGTCACACTGATGGTGGTCATATAGACAACTTTAACACTGTTACAAATATGCGCCACACTGTGAACCCACACCAAACAAGAATGACAAACACATTTCGGGAGAACATCTGTGTACAGATGTTAAGTACAATACTACATAGTGTCCAGAGGGGGCGCCGTTGAGTGTGTTGTGGGGATTAACAGGGTGAATTAACAAGCACGAGTAAAGGAAGCTGTGTGAAGTTTACAAGTCTCTGGAGTCTGCTTTTACGGATATAAACACTACTACAACATGGTGTCAGAAGTAAGCGAACCTACTGTGGGTAAAAAGTAGGTGTAGTTGAGAAAAGTGAGGCTGAAATAGTCCAGCCGAGGTCGTCATTGTTTACCTGGCCGGCGACAGGCTAAGCTACGCTAGGTTAAGGTGAGCACGGAGAGCAGCGGATCAGCATCGGAGCCCGGATAAGGACGGGAGATGACAGATCAAATGTTCTCCATCGCGCCTCCTGGCAGCTTCAACTTCGAGGAGCCCAGCTCGTGGCCGCAATGGTTGAGACGGTTCGAGAGGTTCAGGATTGCGTCAGGATTGAGCGGAAAAGAGGACGGCTATCAGGTCAACTCCCTACTGTATGTGATGGGTGAAAAGAGTGACGACATTCTCACTACGTTACCACTAAGCGACCAACAGAAGACAGTCTATGCAGAGGTGACAAAAGCCTTTGATGAACATTTTGTGGGTAAGCACAATGTAATTTATGAACGTGCTAAGTTTAATAGCAGACAGCAACAACAAAGCGAGTCTGCAGAGAACTTTATCACAGATGTGCATAAGTTGGCTGAACACTGCAAATTTGGTGCCTTAAAGGAGGAAATGATAAGAGACCGCATAGTGGTCGGGATAAGAGACTCCCGGCTGTCAGAGAGACTTCAGTTAGACCCTGACCTGATGCTGGCAAAAACAATAACCCAGGTCAGGCAGCAGGAAGAAATAAAGAAACAACAGCAACTGCTACGAGGGACACACACAGAAATTAAAGGTGCTAATATGGATGCCATAAACACAAATAGAGGGAAAACACAATATAGACAAGCTCCCCCACGCAGACCAGAGCAGTTTAATTCCAAGCCAAGCACTGTAAACAAGACATACTATAATGAGAAATGTACAAGGTGCGGCAAAACGCCACAACACCCATGGAAACTGTGCCCAGCCAAAGAGGCTGAGTGTCGAAAATGCAAAAAAAAAGGGACATTTCGCTGCGGTCTGCAGATCATCTCAAAGAGTGGAAGCTATAGTGGACAGCAACACAGAAGAAGACATAGCTTTCATGGGGACAGTTAACACAGAAGGAATTGAAGAGGAATGGTTAAAAGAAATCAGCCTTAACGGAAAGAAGGTAACATTTAAACTGGACTCAGGAGCCTCAGTTACAGCTATTCCATCTGCCATGTACTTGAGAGCACGTGACGGCAGGCTGAAGACACCACCTAAAAAGATTAAAGGTCCAGATAACTGTCCATTGAAGGTTTTGGGCATCATGAAAGCACACATTAAAACAGAAAACAGAGAAATAAGGCAAGATGTATATGTGGTGACAAACCTGGTGATGCCACTAATGGGACTTCCTGCTTTAATAAAGCTGAACCTGGTTCAACAGGTAGCTTCAGTACAGGAGGAGAAACAAGAAGCGAGGCATCAATACAGAGCTATGTTCCCAAAAGTGTTTTCAGGGCTTGGAAAGCTACAAGGAAACTACAAGATAAAACTGAATAATGAAGCAGTTCCTTATGCTCTCTCGGCCCCGCGCAGAGTTCCATTACCTATGAAAGAACAAGTTAAAGAAGAGTTAGACAGGATGGAAGCAATGGGAGTCATAAGAAAAATTGAGGAGCCAACTGAATGGTGTGCGGGGATGGTAGTGGTCCCCAAGCCAAATAAGAAACCTCGCATTTGTGTGGACCTTACCCGACTTAACGACAGCGTGTGCAGAGAGAGACACATACTGCCTGCAGTTGATGAGACACTGGCGCAGCTGGAGGGGGCAAGAGTCTTTTCGAAATTAGATGCAACATCTGGTTTCTGGCAAGTTCCTCTACATGAAGAATCACAGCCTTTAACAACTTTTATTACTCCCTTCGGAAGATATTGCTTTCAGAGGCTCCCCTTCGGCATTTCTTCCGCGCCTGAGCATTTTCAGCTGAGAATCTCACAAATAATCAGAATCAGAATCAGAATCAGAATCAGCTTTATTGTCATTACGCAAGGTAACGAGATTGAGGCCATTCCATACAGTGCGATGTGTGCATGCTAGAAAAACAATGTGCAAATATATAAAAATATAAAAAATGTAGAAGTGCAATGAATATGGTGTGAAATGAATATATACATGAAAAAACAAAAAACAAAAACAGGGTGGTTGGTGGAATGGGTTATTGCACCGAAGAGAAGGCAGTTATGAGGGACAATGGGGCAGTCCGTTCAGGATGGTTATGGCCCTGGGGAAGAAGCTGTTCTTTAGCCTGTTTGTTTTGGTTTTAATGCACCTGTAGCGCTTCCCAGAGGGCAGCAGGTGGAACAGGTCAGAGCCAGGGTGGGTGCTGTCCTTGATGATGGACGCTGGCTCTGTTGAGGCAGCGGGAGGTGTAGATGTCCGTCAGAGAGGGGAGAGGGCGGCCGATGATCGCAGGGGCAAAGGGCGCTCTGTGCCATGCAGATGACATCTTAGTCTATGGAAAAGACAAAAAAGAGCATGATGAAAGGCTGCAGGAAGTACTGAAAAGGTGTGAAAAAGAGGGCCTCACCCTCAATGAAAAATGTGAATTTTCAGTGGAAAAAGTGAAATTTCTTGGACACCACATAAGCGCATCAGGAATCGAGGCTGATCCAGACAAAATCAGTGCCATTAAAAACATGCCAGAACCTCGCAATGTGGAGGAGGTCCGCCGGTTCATGGGAATGGTGAATTATGTTGGCAAGTTCTCACCCAGCCTACCAGCTCTCACAAAACCCCTACGTGACCTGCTAAAAAGTGACAGCACATGGACCTGGGACGCACAACAGAAAACAGCCTTTGAAAAAATTAAAAAAGAGCTGAGTTCTCCTCCAGTCCTTGCACAATACAGTCCTAAAAAAGAAACATTGGTATCGGCAGATGCGTCGTCATACGGACTTGGGGCGGTCCTGCAGCAGCAGCAGACAGATGGTAGGTGGAGACCTGTTGTGTACATATCACGGAGCCTGACGCCCACGGAGGTCCAGTACGCGCAAATAGAAAAAGAAGCACTAGCGGAAACATGGGCCTGTGAGCGACTCAGCTCATATCTGCTAGGCTTGGAATTCACAGTGAGAACCGATCACAAACCTTTAATTTCGCTGCTTGGCTCTCGGTCTTTGGATGATCTTCCTCCAAGAATTCTTAGATTTAGGCTAAGACTGTTGAGGTTCAACTATAAAATCATACATGTCCCGGGAAAACAACTCGTCACTGCTGACACTCTCTCTAGAGCTCCCCTGGGAATGGAGGCCAGAGAGGCCAATAGCAGCTTGCAGAAAGAATGCTGTGCATACATTGATCACATTCTACACCACCTCCCCGCCACTGACAGTAAACTAGCTTGCATCAAGGAAGCTCAGAGCACAGACAGTGTTTGCAGGCAGCTGAAAACATTGACGGAAAAAGGCTGGCCCTCTCACAGGAGAAGCGTTCCTGAGCATCTTCTGCCATTCTGGTCAGAGAGGAACGACATCAACATGGCAGAGGGGTTGCTTCTTAAGGGAACAAGGATTCTGATCCCTGGATGCATGCAGCAGGAAATGATGGAAAGGTTGCATGAAGGCCATCAGGGTGTGACTAAGTGTGTGGCAAGGGCACAAGGATCCCTATGGTGGCCAGGGATAACAAGACAGATTAAAGAGATGGTGGAAAGGTGTGAAATCTGTTGCCAATATTCACTGGCAAAGACAGAACCTTTAATGACAACGCCCCTACCAGCACGACCATGGGAAAAAGTGGCGGCTGATATCTTTCAGTGGAAGAATGGACATTATATCGTGGTGGTGGACTACTACTCCCGATACATTGAAGTAGCAAACCTCCCGACCCTGACAACATCTACAACAGTGGAGAGACTCAAGGTAATCTTTGCAAGATTTGGAGTGCCTGAAATCTTGGTGACTGACAACGGGCCACAGTTTGCTTCCACAGACTTTGCCACTTTTGCCCAGGACTATGGTTTCAACCACACGACCAGCAGCCCTCGCTATCCCCAGAGCAATGGGGAAGCAGAGAGAGCTGTCCGCACGGTCAAACAGCTGCTCAACAAAAGTCCAGACCCTCAGAAAGCTCTTTTGGCTTACAGAGCTACACCACTGGCTCACGGGCTGAGTCCAGCGCAGCTGCTGATGGGGAGGAGGATAAGATCAACAGTTCCTACCGCTCCACAAGCATTGAAACCAGCCTGGCCAAACCTCAGAGCTTTCAGGGAAAAAGACAAAGAACTAAAAGTGGAGCAGAGAGAGTCATTCAACCTGAGACACAGGACAAAAGACTTACCAGTTCTGGTTCCAGGACAGAGAGTGTGGATTAAAACAGCGCAGACCACAGCTACTGTCCAGGGACCGGCTTCAACACCAAGGTCGTACAATGTGGAAACAGACCAAGGGAGCTTAAGACGAAACAGGGCTCACCTGACAGTGCTCCCTGAGGGAGGTCTGTCCTGCTCTGATGAGATAGAGACTGTTCAAAGGCAGACAGATTCAGGTGAAACAGTGACCAGGTCCGGAAGAGTTTCCCGCCCTCCAGATAGACTGGATTTATGAACATTCTAATTGACCAGAGAGTTTTCCCTGGTCTTTGGGAAAGAATGGTGTAGACCTAACTGTTTGTTGTTCCTAAAAACATGTGCGTTATGTTGGGTACTAATGTTATTGAATGTGAGTTGAACATGCTCAGTTATTAATACCTGGTGATTAAGATAGAAGTAACTATCATTTTGGAATCATTTTATTTTGAAACAGTTCAATCTTTAAAATAAAGAAAAGAGGTTTAGAAGCTAAAAGGGGGGGATGTACAGATGTTAAGTACAATACTACATAGTGTCCAGAGGGGGCGCCGTTGAGTGTGATGTGGGGATTAACAGGGTGAATTAACAAGCATGAGTAAAGGAAGCTGTGTGAAGTTTACAAGTCTCTGGAGTCTGCTTTTACGGATATAAACACTACTACAACAATCTGCACCGTAACACAACATAAACACAACAGAAAAAATACCCAGAATCCCTTGCAGCACTAACTCTTCCAGGACGCTACAATATACCCCCCCCCCCTCCCCCGCTACCACCAAACCCCGCCCCCCCATAACCCCGCCCACGTCAACCCCCCTCTCAAGGTTGGCAAGTATGTATGATGACTGAAGTGCTGATATCAACCAAACCTAACCCCCCACCCCACCCCACTCACATCCCATCCCCCGGATTGTAAATTATGTAAATAATTCAATGTATATACTCTGATGATTAACTTGTGTGATGACTGTATTATGCTAATAGTATATATTTGTACTATGAATTGATTAACGTGGACCCCGACTTAAACAAGTTGAAAAACTTATTCGGGTGTTACTATTTAGTGGTCAATTGTACGGAATATGTACTGTACTGTGCAATCATCTACTAATAAAAGTCTCAATCAATCAATCAATGAGGTTGCAAAGGTAAAATTATTTTTCAAATTTGTTTGTTGTAAATCCAAATAGCACATCTTTAAAACAAAGCACAAATTTGACATGGATATTGTCCAGGATGAAACGACATTTATTTTTAAAATTGTAAAAGTCGTTTTTATGTAAAAAAGCGTCAGCTGTCGCAAAGCAACTATAATTGTCGTAACTCCGTAGATAAATTGTTTTGCGGCGCCTTCAACGTCCTCTTTCGCCTTGGAACGTCAGCGTGATGTGGCCGTCTACGGGAGAGGTGCAGCTCACCTACTCAAATTCAAATATATTGTTGTCTTAAACAATAGGAAATAACGCGCTATAAGGAAAGACCGTCTGGGAATTTGTATACTGTTCATTACGTGATGTTTGCGTTTTTAAGTCATAGTTTATGCTCTGGGCTACTCGCTAAACTCGGTGGTTGCTAGTAGTAGCATGGTTAGCCCGGCGCGTGCTGATAACTTAGTGAAGTGCGCATCCGGTGTCAGAAGCGCGATATGCGGACGAATTACAAAAAAGTGATTAACTAATAAAATCCGTATATCCTCCAGGATAGTGTATTTTATGTTTGTTTTAAATTATTTCCCGTGAAGACTTTGAAACGATGTAGCATCATGCTAGCTGCAAGTGAATCAATCAATGTTTTTTTTAATGTAACCCTAAATCACAAGTGTCTCAAGTGAACTAGTATGTATTTGTGTAGTATTGTGGTGGTTTATTCCAATACGGTGTGCGTAAAGCTTCATCTTGACTAAATGTAAATGAATGCCACAATGCTGCTTGGTTATGTTGGGTATTCCTGTTTGTGGCTTATTCCCAACACAGTTGTGGCCACATTACATCAGGTTTTGCTTTCACCTCTGCACTACTGGTTGCTGCATGGTGTCAATGAGGCCTGAAACATTTGATATTTGCCTTTAATTCATATTATACATGTACTATTGTAGTGAAGGACTTTGCATAGATCTCCCCTACCTGCAGTAAGTCATGTAAAATTTCTTACAGGATGCCACCGTCTCATTGCTTCTGACCGGCAGTTGATCCTGAAATGTGAGGTTAGTGCTGATTTTTTTTCCTCAATCAATTCATAAGGCTCCCTTATCGACGGGTGTTGTACTGTTACATTAATACCATGAAAGTAAACTCAGATCAGATTTATTATTTGTTTAAATTGTAAAGTTACCAAAATGCAAACAAAGAAGCATTTTTAAAATGAAGTGAACTGACATTCACAATTGGTTTAGAGTTATTTTGATAAGTATGTAGAGAAGACTGTCTAGTGTCCAGGACAGCCACAAATCATTGTCAAATGCTGTGAGTTTTGAAATCCCATGGAAATGTTATAAAGTGAGGCACACAAAAGGGTTCGTCATTATTTATTTTTCTGCATTTTAAAACCCTTCCTTGTGGTCTACATCAGTGTTTTTCAACCACTGTGCCGTGAGATAGTCTGGTGTGCCGTGGGAGATTATCTAATTTCACCTATTTGGGTTAAAAAATCTTTTTTGCAAACCAGTAGTTATAGTCTGCAAATAATGTGGTGTTTGAGTGTCTGTGCTGTCTATATAAACAAAAGGTGAGTGCCCCTAAGAAAAAGCATTAAAGCGTAGGGAAGGCTATGCACTGAACTGGCTACAAAGTAAACAAAAACGGAATGCTGGACGACCGCAAAGAATTACGTTGGAGCAAAGGCAATGTACATCCGGACATGACATGACAATCAACAATGTCCCCACAAAGACGGATACAAACAACTGTAATATTCTTGATTGCTAAAACAAAGTAGATGCGGGACGTATTGCTTAAAGGAAGACATGAAACTGCTACAGGAAAATACCAAAAAAAAAAGAGAAAAAGCCACCAAAATAGAAGCGCAAGACAAGAACTAAAACACTACACACAGGAAAACAGCAAAAACCTCAAAATAAGTCAGGGTGTGATGTGACAGGTGGTGACAGTACACCTACTTTAAGACAAGAGCTATCGTGATGCATGCTTGTTTCATGCTTTAAAGTCATATCCAACAATTGCGACGACTTTTTACTGTCAACTGTTTTTTAATGATTCACGCTGGTGGTGTGCCTCCGCATTTTTTCAACGCAAAAAATGTGTCTTGGCTGAAAAAAGCTTGAAAAACACTGGTCTACATAACATGTAATGGTTGGTCTATGGTCAAAATGTTGCATAGATTGTTTTACAGAACGTTTTCAAGACTCTTTCTAAGCGCCTTTTCAGAATGCGCCGTTTTGTGGGCAGGTCTAATTTATGTGGCTCCACTTAACCAGCATCTTCTCCCAGTCATCTTTTGAAATTTTTAGCGCTTCTATAGCGAGTCTACTGACCGATTAAGTACGACTTGTACACTAACTTATTAGAAATGGCAAAAGCGGAGAATGACTGCCCCACAGCTAGAGGATAGAGATAAATAAGCTTATTGACTACAATGGCGGATGCACACACATTTTCGGGACTTGTGCAGATCTCAAGTACACAACAGCAATAGGTAAGACAAGTGGGTTCTGTGTAATAGGGTGAAACAAAATGCCAGATAATGTCTCCTAATAGGTTCTATTTTGGGGTCCATACACACACCAGTATAGTACCCTTATGTTGAAGCACAGTACCTCTGACTACGGTAGCCGTAATGCTCCGACAATCCCATCAAGCAGTGCGGATTTGGAGCGTACCAAAGTCGTACTAAAACATTTTGACAAAATTGAGCACCGTGTGTAATGTTCTATATTCTCAATGAAACAAAAGTTTTTGGTCTTGCTAGCATACCGGTACTTAACTAGCGTCATATTATTGAACAGGCGTCAACCTGCAGGCGACACGTATCTCTTGCGTGACGGTCATCTACCGGTCACACTTATTACACTGTGTACCAAATAACATTGGTTCGAGTTCAGTAAGAACACAGAGAATAATACATACATTAGATTAGGTACACTGTCAGTTTAATAAAAAAAATTAAGTGCGCCTTATAGTCCAGTATCTACTCTTGAAACATGCCACAATGTGGAGCGGTAAATGTATAAAAAACGGAAGTACTAATGAATACAATCTTTTAAAATGTAACTGGAATTACATATTAAGGTAAAGAGATGCTGAATGCTGCTTTGTCACATTTTGAAGACATCTATTTTTAATTTGTTGGCACAGTAAGCGCTCTGGTCCTGCTTGGTGGGCCATTAAGCTCTTGCAGTGCAAAGAGCAATTGATTCTCTTGCAACCCACTGCAGTCAATGTTCTGCTGCAGTGTTACTTATGCGAATTGACATTTGACATATCTGCCTCTGTCACTATCTAACAACTGCTTCTGATGTAGCAGGTACACGGGGAAGACCCTCATTCAGCTGGGTAAGTTGTATGTCTTGTATATTGTCCACTACAGTTTGGGTGATGATAGGCTAATTGTTCAACTGCTCTGAGTCATGAGTGATAACTGCCTTACTGAACAACCTGGTGACTATGATTACTAAAAAGGCTGACTTTCCTGAAAGCTCACCTTAAATCTTTTTTCCTACAGGTGTCATTGTCTCGCCGACAGCCTCCTCTAATGAAAAGCACAGTGTAATGTAAGTATTACAACTTATATTTCCATTTTATGTATAAGACTGCATCATTCACTACGTTTAAATGCACACAAGATTTCCTATATATTTGGTAAATATTGTGCAATCATTGGACATGTTACACGCCTTTTTTGGCCCATAATGGTTTAATCCCCTGCCTTCCATGGCAGAGGGCATGGTTTTAATTGTCAGCCAGGATTGCATCAGAAATAGGGGAGGGTATCGAAACTGGTTTCCATAATAGCGCTCGTTGGAACACAAACCTCATAATGCACCAATCACGGTTGGGGTGGGTGATTTGCATTCACAAACCTGCACATTTTTAAACTTCAACAGTACAACATTAGTGTGGCTGAGTCTTGTAATATGAACGCTGTTGTGTAGGCTTGATGTGAAGAAAGGACGGCAAGGAGGAACTTGAAATCTACTTTTATTTGAACACAGCCTCGTCTGCCGTCAATACCCCTAAAGACCAACCGCACACTTCCAGCTTTCAAAATAAATTACTTTGTGCTAAATCCTGTCTGACAAAATAATGATCTTTGTAAAATAGTTTACACAAAGGTGTTTTGGTACATTCGGTGAGTTCTGTCATTTTGGTTTTGTTTTGATAATTATGACATGTTGTATTCCATACTGCCAAATTTGTTAACATTGTATTTATATTGAAGTTTAACAATTCAGTTCAACTTGCATGTCACAATCCCCAGAAATAACAGTGAATTTTATTGTATTTTTTAAACAAAGTTTGTTTTCTTTGTAGCGCTGGTATCAATTTGGTACTCATTTCTGTAAAAATGTAGACAATGATTTCTCGACATTTTCTTGAAATTTGATATCCTTATTTCTTGACCGACTCAAAACCATTCCAGCATCATGTTTAGTTACCGTATTTTCTGCACTATAAGCCGCCCCGGGTTATTAGCCGCACCTTCAATGAATGGCATATTTCAAAACTTTGTTCACCTATAAGCCGCCCCGGGTTATAAGCCGCGCCTACTCTGCGCTAAAGGGAATGTCAAAAAAACAGTCAGATAGGTAAGTCAAACTTTAATAATATATTACAAACCAGCGTTCTAACAACTCTGTTCACCCCCAAAATGTAATGTGCAAATGTGCAATCACAAAAATAGTAACACTCAAATTAGTGCAGAGCAATAGCAACATCAATAACTCAAAGTTGCTCGAACGTTAATGTCACACAACACACAAAATAAACATTTAAAGCTCACTTTCTGAAGTTATTCCTCACCCATAAATCCCTCGAATTCTTCTTCGGTGTCTGAATTAAAAAGTTGGGTGAATACGGCATCCAAAATGGCCGGCTCCGTCTCGTCGAAGTCATCAGAGTCAGTGTTGCTGTTGTCCAGCAGTTCCGTGAATCCTGCCTTCCGGAAAGCTCGGACCACAGTTGAGACCGATATATCCACCCAGGCATTTACAATCCACTGGCAGATGTTGGCGTATGTCGTCCGGCGCTGTCTCCCTGTCTTAGTGGCGCAGATCATCTTGTTGCTGCCTCTACCTACGCACCATTGATTCATTTATGTTCAATTCTCTCGCTGCTGCTCTATTTCCGTGTTCTACTGCGTGACTTATTGCCTTGAGTTTGAATTCTGCGTTGTACGCGTGTCTCTTAATAGGAGCCATTTTGTGGTCTTTACAGATGTAAACACAAATGAAATGAAACGTAATACCCGCGCGCTTCTTCTTCTACGGGGGCGGGTGCTTAGTTTGGTGGTTGCTTACAGTAGAAGAAGAAGCGCTTCCTCTTCTATGGGGGCGGGTGCTTACCTTGGCGGTTGCTTACCGTAGAAGAAGCGCTTCCTCTTCTACGGGGAAAAAAGATGGCGGCTGTTTACCGTAGTTGCGAGACCTAAACTTTATGAAAATGAATATTAATATTAATCCATATATAAGGCGCACCGGGTTATAAGCCGCACTGTCAGCTTTTGAGAAAATTTGTGGTTTTTAGGTGCGGCTTATAGTGCGGAAAATACGGTAATTCAGGACTGGTTTGCTATTTAGCAAGCACTGTCCAATACCATTCCCACATTGTCTTCTAAATGTCCACTTGAAAATGAATAGAAAATAAATATTTTTACTACTTTCAATCCGTTCAAACATCAGAACATAACATACGGCTTTCCACTTCCAATAAAATATTAGTGACTGTCATTTTCCCGTATTTCTTAACCCATCCACATCATTCAAACATTTTGTAACCGTTTTAATGAATTTCAATTTATTCCAGAATTTCTACATTTTCCATAAAGCATTTCAGTTCAACATTCACATGCAATTTCTACACAAACTGCCCTTGTTAGTGGTGACAGGCGTCTTGTCAATATTAGGAATAAAGTAATGTTTCTAAACTCGGGCACAGTATCGCGCCTGACCAGTATGTGTTAATTGTGACTTGTTGCAACTGGCTTAAAACAGGTTTCTGATTTGCTTCCTTCAGGTGGCAGTGAAATTGCTTTGAGCCCTCAGCATGGACATTCCTAACCTTGGTGAGTGAAATCCACAAACAGTCCAAACCTGAGGCCTATCCTGACCTGGCCTTAAATGTGGGCCTGTGTTGTGGAAAATGTCTCAAAGAACAAATCTGTAGTTTCGCTTTACCCACACAGTTCTTTGCCATGAACCTTGTGGGATATCACTGCAGAACATTTTTAATACAGTCAAAATCCTGTGATGCTAATGACTCTTCTGTCTTAGGGTTACACTGATGGCAGATGCACCCACCTAGAGCTTGCTGCAAGGATTTTGTAAGTGTTCTGTACATACTTTGGACTTGTAGACAGCACTGTTCGGTATCTGCAGCCTGCTGCTTCATCAGCAGGGTTGTTCAAAATTAAGTGCTAAAGCAAATCAACATATGGCATTGTTGGTCTCCTTGCTGTCTGTGTTTGGAGTCCTGGTAGACTGTTGAAACAAATCTTGACAAATGTCTGCTTTTTGATGGTCCTATCCCTGTCAAAATCCTGTGATGCTAATGACTCTTCTGTCTTAGGGTTACACTGATGGCAGATGCACCCACCTAGAGCTTGCTGCAAGGATTTTGTAAGTGTACTGTACATATTTTGGACTTGTAGACAGCACTGTTCGGTATCTGCAGCCTGCTGCTTCATCAGCAGGGTTGTTCAAAATTAAGTGCTAAAGCAAATCAACATCTTGCATCGTTGGTCTCCTTGCTGTCTGTGTTTGGAGTCCTGGTAGACTGTTGAAACAAATCTTGTATATACCACAATAATGTAGTGTGATTCTGGTCACATGTCTATTGAAGACTCATATTTTATGTCTGTGTGCCCATGGTATAATCCTATTAGTAATTTTGTCTTGTTTTGGCAGAAGTGTGCTGGTGACTAAACGGAGCAGCCGCTGTGTGTGAGTAATGTTGGAGCATTTTATTGGTCATATACCAAGGCTTTCAGGTAGCACCGTTCCTGACTTGCTGTGGACTTGACCAGAAATCAAAACATCCCATTTGGTTTTTTCAGCAATTTGCTGAAAACCTGTTGGGGGACACTGCTGCATTTTTCTCCTTACCCCAAAAGTATTTTACTAATCCCAATCTCTTGTGTGTTTCACAGGACGTGATGAGAGTTCTGTGAGAGAATAACTTGTCACAATAGTTGACCAGCATTATATTTAAGTCATTAAATCAACAAAACTATTTCTGTCTATGTACTTTTTTTTCACCATTTATAACAGTAATTCTCAAACTGTGGTACTTGAGCTCCATTTAGTGGTACGCTCAATGATCCTTAAATATTCATAGTGTTACTGTTCAAATTGCCTTGGTTATAATGAATATTTAGACCTGCTACACTATTGTATTTCAATGTTGGTTGGTATGGTAGTACCGGTACATGGAGAGCCATGTGTTGGTGAAGTTTGAGAGCCACTGCATTAAAGACAAAACCATTCTAGATATCTTTAAGCAAAATGGACAGTGCATCACAGATTAAATGTAACCTTTGATTTTTCCTACTCACTAATTGCAAAACTTAGATTTTTTTTAACTATTACTTTTTTTGTTAAATTTATTTCTAATGCTGGGAAAAAGTTCATTCACATCTCACATTGCAATTTTTAAAACTATTCTGAATTGATATTTAATGAATTTTTTTAGATCATGTCTGTGCGTATGCGTCACGGCCAAGATGAGTTTTTTGTAACCTGTTTTTAAAGTTTCATTAAAATCTATAACAAATATATCCAAATAGTCACCCCAAGAATCGCAACTAAATAACTTATTGAAATTCATCATTGATTGTCTCAGCCTTTTTACAGTTATGTCAAGTCATGCGTTCATCACCTTTTTAAGGCTAAAAAGGTCGATTTTCCCAACTTACGATCGGTGAATTTTAGTATGAACATTTGAGTGGTGATATTTGACCCTTTCAAAGCGGTATGATAGAATACATCTCATTAGAACCACGGATTTCATTTGTCGCCTCAGGACTTGAGTTAAAGTATTGTACTTGTAACGCATTAAGTGTTCATACACATGCCAAAAACCAGATTTCAGTTCATGGTTTTACTTGAGACTTCATTTCCTTCTAATTACCGGTAGATTAGTTTGCTTGTGAAATTAAGCCATCAGGGGCGCAGTGGAAGAGTGGCCGTGCGCGACCCGAGGGTCCCTGGTTCAATCCCCACCTAGTACCAACCTCGTCATGTCCGTTGTGTCCTGAGCAAGACACTTCACCCTTGCTCCTGATGGGTGCTGGTTAGCGCCTTGCATGGCAGCTCCTTCCATCAGTGTGTGAATGGGTAAATGTGGAAGTAGTGTCAAAGCGCTTTGAGTACCTTGAAGGTAGAAAAGCACTATACAAGTACAACCCATTTATCATTATTTATTTATCTCGCAACTGCAGTTGTCATTTTTTCCACTAGATGGAAATGTTGCCAACCATACTCATGGTTGGCAACATTTCTTGCAGTGCAGGTGTTAACTTTATTGTAAGTGGTGTCCTGAATTCCTGGAAATCAGTTTGAAATAGAGTACTCTTATTGCTGTCTAAACACTTCAAAGTTCGTGTTTGGGATCACTGTCCAAATGTGGCCCTTCTCACACTTTGAGTTAGAATTGTCCAACACCAGATCAGAATGCCCACTTGCGTGGTGTAGACAAGCGCGCATGATCACTGAAATTTGAGTATACTGTATTGAGGTATTGTTTCCTTCTACTGTCATGAGTTCTTCACATGAGTGGAAAAAGTGAAAGTATTTCCATTTGGCAACACACTACTCTGCCAATAGGAAGTTGCAACACAGTTGAGCTACACCTCGGAATACTATGTTGTAGAGCTGCACGGTTTAAGTTATGCTTGGCAAATAACTGCAGTGTGTCCTGGTAGGGAAGATGCCTGAACTTGTACAGGATTTTACGAATCCAACTGTTTGGGCTCTAAAACCAGACTTCTTCACTAGTTCGTGTTCTACTCTGAATTTGCTGCAGGGGAAAGGCCACAAGCCTGTGTGGGTCAATTAATAGCTTCCCGACTTAAGTCCTCCCCAATAGATGAAATCATTGTTTCTTAATGCCCTCAAGGTAGGTAATGGTCCACACTGTCATTTGTCCGTATGCATCAAATGCAAATTCTGAATAACTGGATCGATCACCCAGTGCTAGTGACGCCATGGCTCTCCCTTTTGGCAACAAAAGTGTGACTAAGAGGGGTGAGACTGAGAGGAACGGCCTCCCCGATGCACACCTGTGGGGTTCATCTCATTTCTTGCTCTTGTTTCTTGCTATTTGGGGTCCTTGTGGCCTCATTAGGCTGCAACCCTAAAATTTCATCCATTGGAAAAGTTTTAGGGATGCACCTCAAAAAATTGATTGCCACGGTTCTCGACTGGACAAGGGTGAATGGCAGCCTTCCAAACCCTAACTAAAAGAGGGTGATAAGCTCAAAGTCAAGCCAAGTTTCTCCTTCACATCAATTGAAGTGGCTTTCGCATCAAGTTCTGAAGCCTCATGGTGAAGTGGTCTAGGTATGTATAATGAAGAGAAGGGCAGATCTAGAAAAACAGGATTGTCTTACAACTAGCCTAGGAACCCCTTTGTGTTCCCCCGGTGGAACCTGAGGAGGTAGATAAGTCTTTCTTGCATTGATTGTATTTTGAGTCAGAGCTCTGAATGTGTACGTGAACATATTGACCAGCTTGAATTTCATGTGTACGTTATGCATTAGTAAACACACAATTGCACCTCAGTTGGCATCAATGCTGGACTTTCTTGGAAAGCGTACACATTGGCAGTAATGGACAGACGAACCAGTGGGCATTCCATTCTTCAGTGTTCTTTATTTGTCCCAGGCCTAACCTAACCAATCTGGCGCCCTAGGCAAGATTTTAGGTGGTGCCCCCCCACATCGGCAGTGAAGTGTATATACTCACAAGATACTGAATAGCTTTGTCTTTGACCTTTTTTTTTTTTTACTTACAACTATACCTAATATACAGGTAAAAGCCAGTAAATTAGAATATTTTGAAAAACTTGATTTATTTCAGTAATTGCATTCAAAAGGTGTAACTTGTACATTATATTTATTCATTGCACACAGACTGATGCATTCAAATGTTTATTTCATTTAATTTTGATGATTTGAAGTGGCAACAAATGAAAATCCAAAATTCCGTGTGTCACAAAATTAGAATATTACTTAAGGCTAATACAAAAAAGGGATTTTTAGAAATGTTGGCCAACTGAAAAGTATGAAAATGAAAAATATGAGCATGTACAATACTCAATACTTGGTTGGAGCTCCTTTTGCCTCAATTACTGCGTTAATGCGGCGTGGCATGGAGTCGATGAGTTTCTGGCACTGCTCAGGTGTTATGAGAGCCCAGGTTGCTCTGATAGTGGCCTTCAACTCTTCTGCGTTTTTGGGTCTGGCATTCTGCATCTTCCTTTTCACAATACCCCACAGATTTTCTATGGGGCTAAGGTCAGGGGAGTTGGCGGGCCAATTTAGAACAGAAATACCATGGTCCGTAAACCAGGCACGGGTAGATTTTGCGCTGTGTGCAGGCGCCAAGTCCTGTTGGAACTTGAAATCTCCATCTCCATAGAGCAGGTCAGCAGCAGGAAGCATGAAGTGCTCTAAAACTTGCTGGTAGACGGCTGCGTTGACCCTGGATCTCAGGAAACAGAGTGGACCGACACCAGCAGATGACATGGCACCCCAAACCATCACTGATGGTGGAAACTTTACACTAGACTTCAGGCAACGTGGATCCTGTGCCTCTCCTGTCTTCCTCCAGACTCTGGGACCTCGATTTCCAAAGGAAATGCAAAATTTGCATGGTTGGGTGATGGTTTGGGGTGCCATGTCATCTGCTGGTGTCGGTCCACTCTGTTTCCTGAGATCCAGGGTCAACGCAGCCGTCTACCAGCAAGTTTTAGAGCACTTCATGCTTCCTGCTGCTGACCTGCTCTATGGAGATGGAGATTTCAAGTTCCAACAGGACTTGGCGCCTGCACACAGCGCAAAATCTACCCGTGCCTGGTTTACGGACCATGGTATTTCTGTTCTAAATTGGCCCGCCAACTCCCCTGACCTTAGCCCCATAGAAAATCTGTGGGGTATTGTGAAAAGGAAGATGCAGAATGCCAGACCCAAAAACGCAGAAGAGTTGAAGGCCACTATCAGAGCAACCTGGGCTCTCATAACACCTGAGCAGTGCCAGAAACTCATCGACTCCATGCCACGCCGCATTAACGCAGTAATTGAGGCAAAAGGAGCTCCAACCAAGTATTGAGTATTGTACATGCTCATATTTTTCATTTTCATACTTTTCAGTTGGCCAACATTTCTAAAAATCCCTTTTTTGTATTAGCCTTAAGTAATATTCTAATTTTGTGACACACGGAATTTTGGATTTCATTTGTTGCCACTTCAAATCATCTAAATTAAATGAAATAAACATTTGAATGCATCAGTCTGTGTGCAATGAATAAATATAATGTACAAGTTACACCTTTTGAATGCAATTACTGAAATAAATCAAGTTTTTCAAAATATTCTAATTTACTGGCTTTTACCTGTATAAAGGGGTGGAAAAGTGACTATTACCTGCAGGGCAAACATTAGCTAACCAGAAGGCAATAACAATGTAAACAAAAAACACCTGCTTAAAAGATCTAATACAAATGTCCCTGAGGAATGTAAGGTGGGAGTACTGTAATTAACGTTGCATTATTATTTTCCATAACAATTTAGCCCCCTCCACAATATTAACCCGACGTTAAAACAGAACTAGCTATTTATTGATTAGCAATTGCCGAATCATGTAACATTAGCTTAATGCTAAAAAGCCAGCTACTATCACATTCTGTAACAGACAAATAATTTCATGTAGGCTAACGTTACCTACCTGCTACCTCTGTCTTTTCTCGTTTCTCCTCTTCTTTTCTCTTTTTTCTTCCCTGGGCACCTGACAGTTTTGGCCGTTTTGACATCTTGTGTTGATTTTTTGATGTGGTGACGTCCAAAAAGAGTCATGATACGGGAAGGGAGGGGGCGCAGGGGGAGGGGGGGGTCGTAATGTTCTAACAAATAATATTTCTAATAAATAGGCTTTACTTTGCATTTTAATTAACGTGGGATTATTTTTTGTATTTAGAAATAATAGTACCAACTTTTATTTTATTTTTTTTTTTTTCCAACATTTGTGGCACTGGCGTGGCGCCCCCTGATGGACGGAGCCCTTAGCATTTGCCTATACAGCCTATGCCACGGGCCGGCCCTGATTTGTCCCACAACCCTTCACCTAGTTCGTAAACACCTGTTGTGTCCATCACACCCAGGGGAGGCCCTGCTGTGTTTGGGTTTTAGCGTCACAGGTCAAAAACAAACATGACAAATGCTGCTTCTGCATTGTTCCCACAGACACTTCAGAACACAAATGCAATGAATGATGGTCTTTTTTTGTCAGCGTCATGCTAATATAGAATTCCACCATAAACAAAACTGGACACCTGGAGGAATTTTCCTCTCCAAAATTGTCAGGCCTCATCCAATTCCTGGACTTGTTACCCTGGGGCACAGTTAATCCCTGTTACTGACTGAGGTTACCCTTGCATCCGTACACAGTAGGCCGACATATAGATGTAACTCCAAGAACCTCAGCAAAAAGCTCAAACCAGTTTTTTATCAAAGCATGAGCTAATTATAGCTCATGTGGCTCAGATGGTACTGCAGCCGTACCAACAATTTAAAAGGTTTCAGTTTCGATTCCAGCTTCTGTCATTCTAGTCACTGCCGATGTGTCCTTTGGCAAGACACTTCCCCCAGTGCCTCTCACACTGGTGCATGAAAGTTTGTTGGCCAATGGATGGAAAGTTTGACAGCTCTGGCTACGAATGTAGCTTACCACCACTAAGTGTTAATGTGGAGTGAATGATTGGTCCCCAGTTCTCTGTTAAGCGCTTTTGAGGGTCCAAGCGCTATGTAAATCTAATCCATCGTTATTAACAATTAAACCACAAACACTTTATATGTAAATGTCCAAAACGAGCAAGCAGTCAGAGGGCAGCATATGTCATGAACAATTAAAACAATTACAACAGTTTACAAGCTAACCCTCATTTCCCCAATGTGGGATAAATAAAATCCATTTTATCCTAACACTCAACCCTTCCAAAGGTCCAAGTATCATTTATCTACCACTAAAACTGACTGAACACGCATCTTCATGAACTCTTAGTATTAATGAAACTTTCAGCCAAAAGCAGTGAAGACGCAAGCAGGACACAATTTGACAACTGCCTTATCGGCTACACAGCAAAATAACATACGTCAGCACTTAAGTTTGGTCCTCAGGACCTACAAACCCCGTTTCCATATGAGTTGGGAAATTGTGTTAAATGTAAATATAAACGGAATACAATGATTTGCAAATCCTTTTCAACCCATATTCAATTGAATGCACTACAAAGACAAGATATTTGATGTTCAAACTCGTAAACTTTATTTTTTGTTTTGCAAATAATTAATTTAGAATTTCATGGCTGCAACACGTGCCAAAGTAGTTGGGAAAGGGCATGTTCACCACTGTGTTACATGGCCTTTCCTTTTAACAACACTCTGTAAATGTTTGGGAACTGAGGAGACACATTTTTTAAGCTTCTCAGGTGGAATTCTTTCCCATTCTTGCTTGATGTACAGCTTAAGTTGTTCAACAGTCCGGGGGTCTCCGTTGTGGTATTGTAAGCTTCATTATAGGCCACACATTTTCAATGGGAGACAGGTCTGGACTACAGGCAGGCCAGTCTAGTACCCGCACTCTTTTACGATGAAGCCACGTTGATGTAACACGTGGCTTGGCATTGTCTTGCTGAAATAAGCAGGGGCGTCCATGGTAACGTTGCTTGGATGGCAACATTTGTTGCTCCAAAACCTGTATGTACCTTTCAGCATTAATGGCGCCTTCACAGATGGCTTTTCAACTTTGCGCCTATAACAATCCGGATGGTTCTTTTCCTCTTTAGTCCGGAGGACACGACGTCCACAGTTTCCAAAAACAATTTGAAATGTGGACTCGTCAGACCACAAAACACTTTTCCACTTGGTATCAGTCCATCTTACATAAGCTCAGGTCCAGCGAAGCCGACGGCGTTTTTGGGTGTTATTGATAAACGGTTTTCGCCTTGCATAGGAGAGTTTTAACTTGCACTTACAGATGTAGCGACCAACTGTAGTTACTGACAGTGGGTTTCTGAAGTGTTCCTGAGTCCATGTGGCGATATCCTTTACACACTGATGTCACTTGTTGATGCAGTACAGCCTGAGGGATCAAAGGTCACAGGCTTAACTGCTTACGTGCAGTGATTTCTCCAGATTCTCTGACCCCTTTGATGATATTACGGACCATAGATGGTGAAATCCCTAAATTCCTTGCAATAGCTGGTTGAGAAAGATATTTCTTAAACTGTTCAACAATTTGCTCACGCATTTGTTGACAAAGTGGTGACCCTCGCCCCATCCTTGTTTGTGAATGACTGAGCATTTCATGGAATCTACTTTTATACCCAATCATGGCACCCACCTGTTCCCAATTAGCCTGCACACCTGTGGGATGTTCCAAATAAGTGTTTGATGAGCATTTCTCAACTTTATCAGTATTTATTGCCACTTTTCCCAACTTCTTTGTCACGTGTTGCTGGCATCAAATTCTAAAGTTAATGATTATTTGCAAAAAAAAAAAAATGTTTATCAGTTTGAACATCAAATATGTTGTCTTTGTAGCATATTCAACTGAATATGGGTTGAAAATGATTTGCAAATGATTGTATTCCGTTTACCTACCAGCACGTCTTCCTATGAGGAAGCAGGGCCTGGGGAATCTGTGGTGGACTCTCCTATTTCTGGGGCTGAGGTTGCCGAGGTAGTTAAAAAGCTCCTCGGTGGCAAGGCCCCGGGGGTGGATGAGATCCGCCCGGAGTTCCTTAAGGCTCTGGATGTTGTGGGGCTGTCTTGGTTGACAAGACTCTGCAACATCGCGTGGACATCGGGGGCAGTACCTCTGGATTGGCAGACCGGGGTGGTGGTTCCTCTCTTTAAGAAGGGGAACCGGAGGGTTTGTTCTAACTATCGTGGGATCACACTCCTCAGCCTTCCCGGTAAGGTCTATTCAGGTGTACTGGAGAGGAGGCTACGCCGGATAGTCGAACCTCGGATTCAGGAGGAACAGTGTGGTTTTCGTCCTGGTCGTGGAACTGTGGACCAGCTCTATACTCTCGGCAGGGTCCTTGAGGGTGCATGGGAGTTTGCTCAACCAGTCTACATGTGCTTTGTGGACTTGGAGAAGGCATTCGACCGTGTACCCCGGGAAGTCCTGTGGGGAGTGCTCAGAGAGTATGGGGTAACGGACTGTCTTATTGTGGCGGTTCGCTCCCTGTATAATCAGTGTCAGAGCTTGGTCCGCATTGCCGGCAGTAAGTCGGACCCGTTTCCAGTGAGGGTTGGACTCCGCCAGGGCTGCCCTTTGTCACCGATTCTGTTCATAACCTTTATGGACAGAATTTCTAGGCGCAGTCAAGGCGTTGAGGGTATCTGGTTTGGTGGCTGCAGGATTAGGTCTCTGCTTTTTGCAGATGATGTGGTCCTGATGGCTTCATCTGGCCAAGATCTTCAGCTCTCACTGGATCGGTTCGCAGCCGAGTGTGAAGCGACTGGGATGGGAATCAGCACCTCCAAATCTGAGTCCATGGTTCTCGCCCGGAAAAGGGTGGAGTGCCATCTCCGGGTTGGGGAGGAGATCTTGCCCCAAGTGGAGGAGTTCAAGTACCTCGGAGTCTTGTTCACGAGTGAGGGAAGAGTGGATCGTGAGATCGACAGGCGGATCGGTGCGGCGTCTTCAGTAATGCGGACACTGTATCGATCCGTTGTGGTGAAGAAGGAGCTGAGCCAGAAGGCAAAGCTCTCGATTTACCGGTCGATCTACGTTCCCATCCTCACCTATGGT